>NW_010538296.1:0-24709 GCF_000687285.1 Phaethon lepturus
ATCAGGGAGTCTCTGTTGGTGCGATATTGCTGCCAGTGCACTGTTGTGGTAGCGATTGGCACCTTTTCGTTCTTTAACCCTCAGCAACCCCACAACAGAAGGGTCCTCTGAGAGACCAGACAAGGTGGAGAGCTGTTCTCAGAATTTCTTCTGTCTCCAAGGTAGCTCTACCAAAAGCCCACCGGTACCCTTTTGGGTCCTTGAAATACCCTCTCCTGAGGTAGTCTATGCCCAGGATGCACGGAGCCAGTCACAGTGGGGTGCTTCTGGCACTCATTCCGTTAGGCTCACTTCGGCCTCCAGCACAGTCAGCTGTTGGGATCCCCCTGTCACTCCAGAAATACAGATGGGTTCTGCCCCTATATGGCTTGATGGCATTAGGGTACCTTTTGCCCCGGTGCCCACTAAAGCCTTATATTCCTGTGGGTCTGATGTGCCAGGCCATCTAATCCACACAGTCTAATAAACTCAGTTGTCCCTCTCCTCCGCTGGCTGGAGGCAGGGCCCCTCTAGTCCTGGTCATAGTACTCATTACCCACTTCTTGTAAATAGGAATCAGAAGTCCCTTCAAGAGGATCAAATGTAAGATCAGCCCTTCTGTTCTTTCTGGGGAACTGCCCACTGGAAAGTGGAGTGACAATTTTTCTGGAGGAACCTGAACCCCCTTTTGTAATTGTTTTTCCTTGCAGCTCACGTACTCATGCATCTAGGGTTGAGGTAGGTTTTCCATCCCATCTCCTCATGTCCTCTCCGTAGTCATGCAATTGAAACCACAGGGTAGCTCGTGGTGTGTATCCTCTATCCAAATCCAAATCCAAAACATATCCTCACGCTAGCTTCTGTGAAGAAAACCAGCTCTATCCTGGCTGAAACCAGGACAGTGAGCTAGCAAATTTTTCCATGTCTGTGTATTAGGAGTCCCTGCATTTTCTTCTTGTCTTTGTCCTTTCACAGACAGAGAAGTATTTGCAAAACTGGCTCTACTTGCATTTGACAGTGGCATATGAATGGTGTTTGGTTGAAGGATACAATTTTTATGCTTTTTGGCTTTATTAAAGAACTCTGTGCTACGTAAGACAGACTTCAATAGCAAATAGTAGTGATATCCAAGCTCTAAGAGTTGAAACTGGACAGTTAGTTTGTCCTCCACTTTACATCAAAACAAAAGGGATGCCATGACTGGCCAACTTTCAGCTGGTGAAAGTGACAGCTAAGTGTGCAGTCTTCAACTAAAATCTTCCAGCTGATCAGCTGAAATGCTCGTTGGGGCATGTTGAAGCACTAGGTTTTGACTTTCATATATAGGCAGTTGCTGATCTGACATTAGACACCTTCAGCACCAAAGAACACAAGGATGTGTAACACATGTTAAAGAAATGCATAGCTAACTTTAACCTAAAGATTACCTGAAACAAGCCACTAGGAGAACACACTGAGATTCCTCTCCTATTCAAGGCAGTGGGAATTTTACTATTCAGTATGATTAGAAACATATCTTAAAGTAGCATATTTACTACATATTGTGTATAAGAAACATGACCAGCATCAGAGCTTATTGCAGTCTGAAGATAGTCATGCAAATCCTTCCTATTCTGTAAGGAAATGTAATCTAGCTTTTTTTGTTAACATATGAATTTCAGTTGTGGTGGTGGGCTTTTGTGACAAATCCTAAGCCTAGGATTTTCAAAACATCCATTTCTTATGATTTTTCATGGCATTTCTGTACTTGTTTCTACTATTTCTCTTTGAAATCCTAGTCTGACTTCAAGGACAGTCCAGCCTGACCTAGCTGGACTGAGAACTACAACTTAATTGCTAGAATGAAGTAATCAATTAATCATCAACAAAAATCTATTTTTTTCTTGTTAATGTATTTTCCACAAACAAACTACAGTACTCTTAGCTGTACTTCATATTAAACATAATTCAGTAAAGAGTTTTATTAATAATTCTGGCTTTTTTATAGGTGACATAAGCAGTTCATAGTGAATAGTCAATAATCAGAAGCAGAGATGTTTTTCAGTGGGTACCCAGAAAACATGGCTTTCTGAGCAGATGAGGACAGCTCTTGAAGTAGATTTTCAATGTAACTACTCCCTTGCACATTCTTTTTCTGTAGATGCACAACTATTGACTAGACCTAAGTGTCATATCCTTTTACAAGGCACATGACACCAGTATCTACTCTTATCAGCCCTTAACTAACCTTGTTCCACCAGCATTCTTACTTTCTGTTCATCTAGGATGATGTCTATAAACAGAACTTAAAGTTCTCCAGGATTTTTAGGTAACCAGAGTTCCTTCTGCCCCACTACATAGGTCAGAAACAGAATAGGATGTCAGCAGTTACCCCACCTTATTATTACTAACAAACCTTGTGTGTGATGGATTAGAAATTCATTATGTGGTTCTTTAAAATTAAGTAAAGCCCCTGATGGAACTTAATCTCATCAAAGGTGCAGAGAACTGTTGCCCTAATAAATAAGATCAGTTGAACTGAAGTTCTGCTCTCTGGCATGGAACCAAACCCCTCCTCATTGTTATAATAGGTAGGGTTGTACTGTCATCCTTTAGCTCTGTTCTCATTGACCTGCTAATTGAACCCTTTGCTAAGTGAGAATAAACTAGTAGCTAACGCATAAAAAACTAAATGTTCAGAAAGACAATAAGAGAAAATACATTTTTTCTCAGTAACATAACTGTAATTAGGCACATTATAATTCTATATCTATTCATAATAAGGACATATAATTACAAGCAAGCCGGGAAATATACCAACTTTAATTTCCAGCCAAGTCTCATCAAACGAACATTTCCAATAATGTGCACAAAGAGCACAAAGCCATTTTGTAAGTATACATGTACTTGGGGCATTGCTGTGCCATTCTGAGCTCTTGCCTGTTTAATTCCAGAATGTGGATGCTCACAGATGAAGAATGGGCAACATCATTTCTAGTTTTGTGTCTGTGCTGTGTTTGTCACTCCCCTCCTCAAGCCATTGTCAATGATCATTGCATGCATTGCTTAACTTCAAACAGATTTGGTAGATGAGTCAACTGTGCAAAGATATTAAAGTCGTATAAGTTTCATGAAAATAGCTATGCTTTTGGTACATGCAAGCAGGCTTTTCATCCTGTTTACCAAGATCACTGACACATATTCACATAAAATCCAGCTTCCTTGTTTGAGGTACATATTCCTTTAAGCAGAAAGTATTATTGTGAAGATCAAGCAAGATGTTTATCAAAGATGAGTTTCTACCCAAGTAACTGGATCCTCTGTCTGCAGCATTTATTCATTTTAAGATGAGAGAGCATCTAGCATAAATGCATCAAGGCACTTGTATGCAACCCAGATCAACCCAAATTTGTTGTCCTCTTCTTACAGAGGATTCTTGTGGAAGTTCTGGTAAAGTGCAGAACCTCTCTGGGCATCTGAGTGTGAGCTTTTCTTCCCAGAGAAAGAGTCAGTCACTGCATCCTTTAGTCCTTTATCTCGTCTGTCTCTCTACATATGGTACAGCCAGAAGTGGAAACCACTGCTAGAGTCGAGGAAAAGCTGACATCTAGAAGGCTAGGAGCCAGTTCACAGTGGGAAGTAGAGGCACAATTAGTGGCCAAGCTGATCTGAAGAAGCTAGGGAATTGGAATAGAAAGGTGCAGGCCAGAGCAAAGCACTGAGGCAAGGCCTGGCACAGCAACATAGTGTTGAAGGTGGCCTTGGTGTAAGACTCCAAACAGCAGTTAAACCCACGTCAGGTTTCTCTGAATCCCAGTAGCCATGCACCCCAGTCTCTGGTCTGAGTTTTCTTTTAAACCCCTCCTGTCCTTGTCAAGATATTTGGACAGATATGATTGCTTTTAGAAATATTCAGATGAGTGACAGAAAATTTAAACATCTTAGGGTTTAAAAAGGAAAAAAAATATAAAAAATTAATTGTATTCAAGAATTAATACTAATTCAAGAATTAACTACAAATACATTGTAGTGGGAAAAGAATCATCTCTCCATGATCAATAACTTACCAATGGAGGTAAAATTTTAGATTCAGGAGAAGTTTGACAGGCATACAGAACACACGTGACATGTTAAACTGCCTTAGAATCTATTTGTTGATCTACATAGCCATTTTACATTTGTATGTCAAACAAGCTGTTCACCCCACATTTTTTCCCATGGCTGACAGTTATCTGATTTGCAAGCTCAGCTTACAGTAGGGGGAGCACAGAGAACTGAATGACTTCCATGTAACATCTAAGCTGGCACATCTTGAAAACTTAAGCACTTATGAAAGCTGGTTGCCTTAAGAGTACGACCATATTACTATGTGCTCCCTTATTTGCTGCAAATGAATTATTAACATATGCAAATTGCCCATGACAAAGAAACCAAAAACCAAACCAACCAAACTTAAACCCTCCCACCTCCCTGTTTGTAGCAATGCAGGGTGGTGTCAGCAAATTATATTTCCCATCTCCAGATGATGCAAGTGTGTCTAAATTCATCAGATCTTCTCAGCCAAATCCCAAAGGGCTGGAGAAATGAAAAAACCCTCATGCATGCAGTCTGTGTAGCTACTCACCCCTTCCTCTTTCTCTCTCTGTGTCCCCTGGAGTTATCAAACGCCATTCTGGCAAGGGGGGAATGGAGATGCCAGTCCTGCACCTCCAGCCACTGTGAGATCACCCCTGCATTTGCCTCTAAGGTTTCTTTTACCTATCCAGTTTCCCTCTGGCAACATGGAGGTCTGGCTGTGACTCACTCAGCTGTGTTGTGTTGCTAAGTGACACACCCACCCTTAGGCCTACCATTGCTTGACCTTAAATTTCCTCTTATGCAAATTAGTTTGGCAATCAATTTATTTATCGGAAGATAATATTCGTGCAAGACCTACAGAACCTGACAAGAAAGGGTTAGGGAGATTCAGCCAGAATGTGTATACATAACCACTTTTCATCTGATGGCTCTACCATGAAGACACCATCAACTATTCAAGTCTTCTTGCAGATGTTCATCCTTTGGCACTGCCTGACTCCTAGGCACTTGACCTAATACCTTTTCAGTTCTTCTGTGTGCTTCCATGTCTCACATATGCCCCAAAATACATACTCTTATGCATACTGGCTTTCCCTCTGCTACAGAAAACGCAGTTTCCCCTTTTTTCTGAGTAGAGAGTCAGTCCTAGCTACTGTTTGTAATATGCTTTTGAGACACTTGGAGGAAAGCCAGTTTATAAATGTTAAGTATTATTAATTATTTTCTTTGTTATTATATTATTTTCCCTTCACTTTAAAAAAGACAGCCACATTTCCTCTCTGAAACAAAAGTTTCCATATTAAATTTATCTATTGTCTCTTTAAAAAGCGTCTAAAAGCCCAGGAAGAAAAGAATAGAAATGTCACAGCACAAAATACAATCTCTTTTTTGTGGAAAATTGTGTCATATATTATCTGCATAATAAATCTGCAATCTGCATGTGAATTTACAAGTAATCATGGTGAAACCATTATGCTGTCACAGGGTGAAAAAAAATAGAAATAGTTTGAAAAATGAATACAAATACACACAGAATATGTGTGTTTTTCCAGCATGATATATGGTATTTTTCTGCTCTGCATTAGTTCAAAATGTGAGCACATTAGGGGCTTAAAGAGTTGGAAGCGTTCAAACATTATTCTGATTGGAACCAGAACTATATCAGAAAGATGAGTAGGCTTTGATCTACTGTACCTTAACTCCAGCCAAACTCAATGAGCCCTTTGTGACATCATTTAAAATGCACATGTAAATCCCTGCTTGCCTGAAGCAGTCCTGATTTAGCCAGAATTGCAGATTCCCTATCTGCTTATCATCTCATCCAGACCAATTCTTTAGCCCTCTTTCACAGAAAAACATTATTTTTCTTATCCCAGATCTTCACAGCATGATTTATTAAGTGTCTCCCTTCCTTTAAGCTGTAGCCCCGTAGTTATAGCATAATTGTTATGCAGAAGTGGTTGTATTGAAATATCAGCACTATAACTTATCTAACAGAATGACATCAGTCTCATCTTGTTATGAACTTTAAACAAAACCTGTCAAAGCTGCCGAAGGATTTAGGTCATCTCTCCAGTTGCAAAAGACTTTTAAAGGTATTTATAGTGCTTGGAAGGTGTAAGGAACTCAGGTAGACAAGAAACTCACCTTTTAGTTGCTGTTATATTTGTGTTCATTGCTCTGATTAAATGTTCAGTCCCACTGCTCTGGAATGGCTGAGAAGCGATTTACTTTACCTTAGTGATTTTATTTCACATATTTGAATATAAAACACACAGGAAGCAATCTACCACCTACCAGGGAAACTAGTTTAGAGACAGTCATCCTCAACAGCTGCAAAAGGTAAAAATGTGCAGGTTATCCTATAAAACATACTGCCAGCTGTATGGAATTGAGATTCACTGTGACCTTTTTACAGATAAAGGTTTTAACTGCCTACAGTAATATGCCATCTGATCTTACAAAGGAATATATGCCAATTACTACTAGCGCTCATGTTAATATTTTCTAATTATTACTTTCATAGTATCAAAACACCCTACTTTTCTTAAGGTGCATTTGAAATCTGACCTTGGAATTAACTTGACCTTCAGTATAAACTATTAAATTGACTTTTCTGGCTGCCTCTGCTGTGTAATATAGCAAAGGGCTTGTCTGCTCTTGCCCCACACTTGATTCTCTCCTCTGAGAGATTAGACATGTACATGTGCTTCTCACACTTACTCTTCCTATGAGAAGCAATACAACTATGAGATGATGAACAAGAAATCAAAGCCCCTTGGAGTCTGTTATTCTTAACTCTGCAGCATTGAAAATATTCACTGGAACGCATTGTTACTCAATGTTGCTGGGTGTCCAGTTTAAGATATCTTTAAGATTCTTATTTTCTGGACAGAACTTTCTGATAATTTTGATCACTTAAATCAGCTGAAGCCTGGTATACAAGAATGTAGATATCAGATTACTTATCAATTAAAGAATTACAGGTGTTAAATACAGAAAACTTTTACTTCACCCAGATCATGAGACAAAGTTTGGTTCTTTACCTGTCTTGCCTGTTAGCAGCAGAAAGCAAGTTAGGTTTCAAACATAGTATTGTTTATGTATGTATTCCTGTTTCCCTGAGGATTAAGTCAAGTACTGGAAGATAACTCCTTTGTTCATAAACATAAGCCTCTTTCTTCTTTCGGATAATTGCAATTACTCCTTTTGTCAGTTCTCTGCACAAATGCCAGGTACTTATGTCTAGGACCGCATCCTTGATTTAAATTCTTGTATGAAGAACTGAGTTCCCATACCCCAAAAGATATTTCTTACTAGTACTGCTTTTTCACTTATTTCTTTTGAATGGCGTTTCAGTCATGGAAACACAGGGCAAATCATAGCTCTCTCCTAAGGCCAGAAAAATGTACAGATAAGTGAAAAATATTAACTGTGTTTTTTTATGTTTTTTATTTTTTAATTCAAGGTCAAAATTATTTTTCCTCTATCCCCTATAACAGCTAAAACATATAGGCCCCAGTTCTTTGGGGGCTTCTAGAAATGACCTAAATAAATACCCTATTACCCCTGAGAGGAAGTTGTTCAGTCTGTAAAAAGAATCTCCTTCTTCCCACAAACAGTAACTCTTTTGTACGTTTATAAGCAATTCAAGGAGCGAGTTCCTGACTGCAGTTAAAGCTGAATTGAGGTGTTGGTTTAAAACAGAGTTCAACTTTGACTGACATAAAGATACATGGTTTATCCAGGAACTATGATGCTGTGAGCCAGAGAGCTCTGCAGCCTACCTATTATAGTTTAAATTTTGTCTGAGGACTTTGGGGAAAAAAAAAATTGTTTTTCTTCTCTGGGCGATATGTGGGGAGGGGGATGAGAGTGCTGCAGTTTTTTCTGCTTTTCTCAGGTTATCAAAAGCACATGAGATCAGCCCTCCTTGCCATAGTGAATTAAGGTAATTAATGGAAAGCCCATGCCAGCAGTTCACAATCCTTGTACAAAGGAATGTTCTTCTCTAATATATTGCCTAACATATATCACCTATATTACTTCATATCAATTTTAATATTGGAGGGCAACATATAAACACTGAACAACATGTTTCATCCAAAATGGATCCATAAAATACATCCCACTCATATAACTATTTTTGTCATTGATACTTCTCTGTAATAAATGCCTTCATGGAAAGTGCTTGTGTGTGTGAAAAGAAAAAAAAGGAAGAAAAAAAAGAAAAGAGCAAAAAGAAAAAGAAAAAGGAAAAGAAAAAAGGAAAAAGGAAAAAAGAAAAAAGTGTTATACTCAGTTATGGGGAAAACTTCGGGAAAATTATCTCTTATCATAGGTAGGGTTTTCTGCTTGCTATCAAGAGTGCTCAGATTACTCAACACAAACAAGTAGTAGATGAGGTGTCAACTGTAAGAAAGAAATGAAACTTTGCTCTTCATAAAAAGTTACTGGCTTTCTCACATTCTGGTTTTGATTCAATTACTGTTTTTTTAATGCAGGTCCTAACTTTCAGTCCCACGCTTTCAGTGAGGTAAGTAATAGCGCCTAGCTTCCATAGCATACTTCTACCTAGCAAATTTATGTTCGTCCACCTTTTATATTTCTGGTGTAGCTTTTGGGCTTTTTTAGGAAAGCGTTAACATATGACAATGAAACATTCTTTTTTCTCCACTGTGATTGTCTAGATGTGTGGGTCCTTTTTGCTTCAAAGCTTTTGGAGGTGGAGAGTCCTCAGTCTACTGAGGAAGCACTGAAGCCAATGAAGGAGAAAAATTGTTCTGGACACTGAAATGCCTTCAGATCCTGTGCTGAATGCCCTTAGGAACAATATTGAATTTTGAAATGCTAGAATAACTTTAGGTACGTTTGTTCAGCTCTCTGTTCTTCTGAAGCACCTCATGCTGTCTGATTATTTTAGAGAAATAGGATGTATTTCAGGCCAGGGCTAGGCTTGATTTTATCATGTTCCAACAAACCTGCAGGAATTCCCTGCAGGAATCCCTTTCTTTCTGATAAATTATAGGAGTAGAGGAACATTAGACTATTCATGGATGAAAAACAGGCATTGGAAAATCACACAGAAGTTATTGTTGTCTTTATATCTGCTGTTTCATCGCTGAAACCATTCCTAGTGCTATCTGCTCACCTCTGCATCCCATAATGTCTCAGTTTGTGTCTGCTCAAAGTAATGAGCTGATAACATTTGCGGTTTCAAGCTACTTACAACTAGTCTTTGGAAAGATGCAAGTGTCTAAACCTATTCATCTTTCAGGTAACGTGATCTGGCTAGCACAATTTTTTTCCCTTGGTCTTTTTGTCCATACCTCTCTATATTCAGCCCCCAGGCTTGGTTTCCTGTCTCAGTGTCACTCTGAATTAAATGTATTACCTCCCATTACATCAGTCATCAGTACTTGGGATGTGCTGTCATTCTCCTGCATGTCTGATGATCAAGTCTTCACTTAGTTTCATTTACCATCCAATCCAGTTTTTATAGACGAGCTCTCCTGCTTTCATCCACAATAATGTTTATGCAGGTAACAGTGATGTATGGTACTTCTTCATTAATGTAAGGCCTGGAGGTTCACATAAATCCACAAGATTCACTGATTTCACCACATTTCTGTCAGCTTACACAAGAAGAAGAACTGGTCCAGGGTTTTCTTCCAGCCTCTCCTCTACAAGCCTCTACAAAATCTCTTGTGTGCAAGTCATGAAGAAACATCTAGCCTTGTCACCCCCTTAAAGTGCTGATTAGCATAGACAGATGACACTGTAAGCAAAGAGGGAATGTCTAACTCCCACTCCTAAAATGATGCAATAGAAATACTTCTTCCATGTTTGAGGTGAGTCAGAAAGAAACTTAAAGGTGAATTTTAATTTAATCCTGAACCAGAAACTCTGAAAGTTGGAAACCAAGTCTTGCTGAAAGGCTGTGGGACTGTGGCTCTCACCACCAGAGTTTTAAAGGCAAGTGAGAATTAAACCTGAGTTCTACTTTCTCTCAGTATTAGCTGGGCTTCTACTGCACAGATCTTCCATGTTACTGAAGCGGTAATTCTTCTTAAAAGCAACAGAAAACATTTAATAAAATGTTGACTGCAGTCAGAGCACTTAAATTTGGATGCAGCCATTTAAATCACTTGGAAGCTCTAAGACTATTGCCTATGTACCTTTGACAGCCTGTGGCTCAATACCTGCAGGACAGACTTTTGTCTGACTTAAAAAACACGGTCAATACAATAATGAAGTCAGTGTAGCTGTGTGAATTTACTTCTGTGTGTCCCAAACCCTAGCTCTTAAAACAGTCTGTTTCAATCAAGTTTGACAGAATGGAGGAGTCAAAAATGTTGCATTTGACAGCTTTCATGAAATTATGGGCTTGAGCAGTTAAAGAACCTCCTAAAACCTGCAGGAAGGAAACACAGCAGTACATTTTCTGCCCTGTTAGATATTTAGAGAATAGACCAGAGAGGAGTTCCCCTGGACAGATGAATCTCTAAGAGACTAGGCTTCACATGGTAAAATTAGGCATTTAAAAATTCAGGCATAGGCCTGTGAAAACAAACATCTCAGTGACTGTCCTGGTTTTGCTGAGATAGAAGCATGAAATCAGTTTTCTGTTCAGGAAAGCTGCATTTCTAAGACGACTGCAGCACCCGTTACTGTGAGAACAAAGTTGATCAGGCACTGGTTTTCTTATATATAAACCTGCAATGGTATGTGGGTTTCCATAGTGGTGAAGGCCTCTAGCAGTCTTGAGATAGCCAGGTGCTCAAGCTAGGAGGAACTGAGGCCAAGGCAGCTGACACAGGCTGGCCAACAGAAGTATTCCATACCATAAACCTCACGCTCACTATAAATTGGGGAGTCTGCTGGGAATGTCTCTCTCTCCCTCAACGGCTGACACCCCTGGAGGGTCTTGCCCATTACTCTGCTCCCAAGGCCTGCTCTCCCTGCGCTGGAGCTGTGCTGCTCGCAGTGTTTGCCAACCAGCATTCGCTGCTGGGACTGTGCAGCTTGGGACCACTATCTGGGCTGAGTATAACTCTGTGTACTTTATACTGCTTTAGTATTAATACTAGATTCATTGTTTTATTAAATCTGTTTCTCTTTCAACCCATTTTGAAGCCATTAGTTTCCTTTTTTCCACAATTTCCCTTTCTCGGCTGAGAGGGGGTTTTTAGGGGATAGAGCAAGCGTTTGCATTTAGTCAGGAGGTGGGCTAAACCAAGACGGTGGCTCTTTGCATTATTCCTGAGCCAGTCTAATACCTTGGGAAAAGAGTGGCTAGGTCTTTCTGGAAAATGGAATGCAAGCACTTAAACATTTACCTACTGGAAGGTGATTAATTAACTTTCTGGGATGTTTTCTATTTGGCGTTATTTACAGTAATGCATCATCCAGGACAGTTAATGACACAAGCACAACTTGAAGAAATGCTGTGTCTGTCAAAGTTAACGTCTTTCCAAAAAAATTTCCCTACCTTGTGCTGGAAATTACTACAAGTGGTTCATTGTTAGCTGTTGTGGTTCGCAGTGGCATCATAGTTCATCTGAGGAAGCAAAGGTGCTCACTGACTAACCAATAATGCCTGTATGCTGCTTGACTGGTACCCTTTTGGATGAACTATTTTATAACTGCCTCATCCCGCTAGAAAACCAGGCAAAAAAGCAGTTTCACCTTCTTGATGCATACCACAAATTGTCTACATTAGAAGAAGGTAAACTCTTTTCACTTAACTGGTAGTCAACAAAGTGTGACAGATCTTAAGCTCAAGGTTTTTTTGAGGTGGTGGTGGGTATATGACAGGACAACATACTGCATACCCGGGAACCTGCAGCTGCCATAGGTCTTCTAAGAGTTGCAATTTAGTCCATTAGCTGCCATGTTTCCACTCATGTTGGCTAGTTAAGCAGGATATAGAAGTAGAGAGTGAGGCATCCTTGGGCAAGACTCCACCTCAGTAACATATTGAAGATGAAGTGTTTCATCTTGTTATAAAGTACTGTTTCTTTTTTGCTTAGTTCATGTGCAACATTTTCAGAGAGTGAACTGCAGACTAAAATGGTAAAGAGCTGCGTAGCCTCTCTGAGTGGAGACAACTAGCCTTCAGATGTTTTCCATTACCCCTCTCTTCTGAAGAAATCATGATAGTAACATCTCCATTCTCTAGGATTCTCTTCTTACTACATGCCGTGAAAAGACCTCCCTTCTCTCTAAGCCATGCCTTTTAAACAGATCTGAAAATCACCCAGGGTGACAGCTCCTTTATTGCTTTTAGAAAGTATGAAAATACATATCCTTAAAGCATGGTTCTCTTTGGGTGGTTTGAATAATGTACTTACACTTTACAAATGGTTTCCAGATAATGTACCACGGGGGAAACCCTTTATGCCCTTGAAAGCATGTGCCTTGCATGCTGTATATCAGCCCTGAGATACATATAAATTTTTAACCCCTTGTGTTTAAACTTTCTTCCGTGCACACACCATTTCCTTATTACTTACTTTTACGGGCAATACATCTGTGGTGTCCACTGCATAGATTAGTGTTTACTATCTCTCTTAATGTGTTTCATTTAGAGTACAGCTTTATAGTACATCTTTTTTCTCTCCACTGTCTTACTATTAATACTGGTGTTTGGCCTTTGCTCATGCATGCATCAGGATTCTGCATTTTTTTAGAAAAAGTTTTCTTCCAGTTGTAGTGACCTGCTGTTTTTCAGTGCATTTTTTTCCAACACTGTAAGTTGGTTCTTGCAAGAGTTGGCTGAAAGCATAGGTGAGAACACAACTAAATGCAACCTGGGATGATGTGGTTGTTGCAGCCCGAAAGGAGTCGTTTAGGACAACCTCCTCCCCCGTGAGACCAACAACCAAGTTCGTGATCCCCCTGGACTGAATTAAAGTGAAACAACACCAGCCAACCAATTTAACAATTTAATAATACAAAATGCAAGGCATGAGGTTACATAAATGACTCAATGGCAACTGCTCCAACTAAACAATTCAACTAAACAAACAAGTCCCCTACAGCACATCTTTTACACTTCAACAAAGAGAGGAGAGAGAAAGAGAGAGAGAGAGAGAAGAGAGAGAGAGAGAAAAGGACAGCAAAGAAGATATCACCACCCGTGGATCCAGCGGCATCCCGTTGGTCCTCTTGATGCTCCTTGGTGGTGGGGGTCCCCCTTTTTGCTTCTGATGGTGTCATTTTTATACAGTCTGAGTCCCACAATCTCCATCTGCATGCATATACAACAGGCTGATTCAATCAGGCAATGGCACCTCTGCAGGCCTTGGTGTCTCCTCTCACCGTATCTCTGCTCTGCAGTAACCGATCGTTGCGCAGGCACTGTATCTCTGAACAGGTCCTTGCACCAGCACCATATCTCGGTCTTTTCTGGGGTCCACTCCGTATCAAGGCATGTTCAAGCCATTGTACCAAAAAAGGTGTGGGTTCCTCAGAACTGTGAAATGTTTAAGACAGAAACCACATATTGGTCTGCCACAGTAGTGAAATATCAAGCCTGTTATACTGTGCTAGAAATAATTTTCAGAACTTAAGATCAAAAGTACTTACAACATTAGTGTAAAGAAGCTGAAAATGTGAATTGCAGCACAAAAATCTCCCTGTGTTTGGGCTGAGGTTCCCTCTCACCAAGTGTTGCTGTCTATATATGAGTAGCCCACTAATCTGGTTGGCTGACAGACCAATTAAGTGATCACATTTACCTAAGGAAAGTAATGGTTTGTGTCTGGCTCCTCCCTGCGACATGAGAAGGAGATCTGCGTCCCCTTACTGACATTAGGGCTCTAACACAAGTGCAAGGGTGAACTGTTGGTTATTATATCTGGGACAAGAACAGCTAAACAGTTCACGATATTTCCTGAGCCTTTAGAGTTAAGCCACGTAGTACTCTTGGTCCTAATTGGATAGGTCTTGAATTGCTATCCTGAAAATAGTGGTGGCTCAGGACGTGCTGAGCCAGGTTGGCTGTTCAGTGCCATAGTGGCAATCCCTACTACGTTGTTGGGGACAAAACTGATGTTGAGTCTTTATCAGAACCCGCAATCACATCAAGCACTTCAGTTACCAAGAAAGGGCAGGATGAATTTTGTGGAGTTACTGGCATACCTAATAAAATAACAGATGTGTACAAAGAACTTATGTTGCTAGGCATTTGCATATTTGATGTATTTGAGAGAAAAGATCCTTTAATACTTAACAGAAGTGATTATTCATGCTTTGTAATTGAGGCTGAGAATGTATTCTAAAATATTTCAGAGATGCATTACATTTTACTATTTTGTCCAAACTGACTTATTTTTAAATAAAGAATGGCACATACCAGAGAAAGTAGAACAGATGCAGCTATCTTCCTAACCACTATGGGCACAGAGTTCTTTCAGAATAACTATCTGTATGGAAACTTTGAGATACAAATGCTTGTCTTCTGTCTGTTTTTAATCAATTTGCTTTTTCCAACTGGCAGATTTTTGCAGAAACAAGTGGACAGGGAATGTCTCTCTCTGCTCAGTTTCAGTCCTGTGCCGTCTTCTGGCCCCATCTCATTATCTTACCCTGCATTAGAGAATGCTTTCTTGCCTTGCATGTCATTGTGCAGTGTTTTTTTTTTCCTCCAGCACTGTTAAGAAAGACCTTAATGTGGGGTATGCCATTTCTTGGTCTGGGCATTTTAAAAATGCCAGAAGATGCTTCTGACTTGCAACAACTTCAAAGTCAGCCTTAAACATAGAAAAAAATAGAACATCCTATTCCACTGTTAAATCTCTCCCGAACGGCTCAAAAAACAGTCTGTTCTTTGGCATAAGAACAGAATTTGGCATATAACTGTGAAAATTCATATCCAAAACATTTTCTACAGGGTGTAAAGAACCAGCATTTTGTGGCAACTTTTCTCCCAGTTACTGGTGTGGACACCGAAAGGTTGTAACAGATGAAAACCCCAGTTACCTATCTGCAGCCAGAACATTTGTGTGAGGACTTGACATCTAATAAATAAAAACAGTCTACAGCAATGTTGGATGTCTGACATACTGAACCCATCACTGAAACTTGTGCTGCACATATTTCCTAGTAGCATGGGAACAAGAGTGGGCTAGGGGCTGCCACTTTTGCCATTTGTCCAAAGGAAGTATTTGTCCCAAACTTGTTTTCCTTTGCTTGGAAAACTAGAAAGTGCAGGATTAACTTTGTATTATAGGGAGAACCCTGAGAAGATGAGGTAAAACACACCTCTGTCATCCCACATAAGCAAGAAGGTACATGAACAGTGACTAAAGGAGAAAAGCCACCTTCTGTCAAGCATTACTCTCACTGAAGGATTATGTGTAGGCCTAGTCTGTTATGTATAAAACTGGAAGGTATGTCCTGTAATATATATTCTAGTGGACAGAGAAAGACTGCCATAGCACCTCCCAAGGCTTTTCCAGATGCTGCTTTTGTAATGGTAGAAATGGGAGCAGTCTAAACTCATTTTGTCATTGCCTCCTGCAAAGGAAGGAGGAGAAATATTAAGACCTTTAAATATTTCCTTTAGTTTTTCAGTAAGAGTGACATTTTAGAGTGCTCCCATCTTTGAAGCAAAGTGATCTTTCCATGGGACAGTTTTCCATTGGAAAATTTTATTACAAGCTCTATTGTCTACCAGCCCTAAACTCTTTAGCACCATTGTAAGTGAGGCTGAGAGTTTCTTCCAAATGGGAAGACATAAAAATCTTGTCAGTCTCAGTAGTCTTAGTCTAGTCTTACTAGATTCTCACTAGTTTATAAGTTAGCAAACTTTTTCAGATAATCTCTGATAGACACCAAAAGATCTGAAGCTGTAATGTACACAGTAAGTAGGCTGACATAAGTTATGCAGCAAGGAAGACAATTCAGCAATTAACCAGAGCATATCTAACACTAAGAAAAATATTTTTATGCAAACTCAAATCTTAGTACATTCCCATTGAAATTTTCTCCACATTGTCATTTTCAGGAAAATGTTCATAACAAAATTAAGTAATTATATAGTTATTAGTTCTCATTTTTAAGTAGGACTTTAAGTATTCCTTAATACTGCAAGTTTTGAAGAACCTCACATTTCATTTCTGTATCAGAAGAGAAAGTCAAGGTAATAGCTACCTACATGGAATGAAATTTTAAAGATGAGAACAGAAAAGTTTTCACTCTCTAAAACAATGTTTTGAAATGTCTACACAAAACAGGATTTTCTGCTTCAGGTTTCTTTAATGGAGAATAAAAATATTATCAGCTTTCCACATAATTATTCACATAAAAAGCTCCTCTTTCATGGTCAAAATTGTAGTTAGTCTTAGGCCTGAATTCATCCACTGCGTTTATGTACCAAGTTGAGATACTGAAGCCAGAGAACCAGTCATTTGGGACTCATTCCATAAGTGGAAGAAGATGGACACATGCTGACCATCCACATATTTGTTTCCATTTTCCCTCTGTACGTACCAGACTCTCCCAATTGAATTTATAGGGTGCTGAGGACAGGCATGTTTTATGAGCTGCCGAAGTCGGGTAAGTCTGGGCCTTTGGCACCTCCTTGGAAGACCAAGAGTATTAGGTTTTTCAAGTGACCCTTCACATGAGTACCTGGTTCCTATTAAGTTTATTTACTTCTGTTCTTAACCTCAGGTTTTTACTTGGGCAGGATTTCAGTAAAAAACCTAATGGGTGAAGTAATGTCCTTTCTGTTTCAGGTTAAGTCAAGACACTTTAGTCAACAGCTCTGAAGCAGGGTCCCATCCAGCTTCTAGACTGAAGAGTCTTGAGAAGGGTATAAAGCAGTCCCTCTTTATTTCAATGCTGTCATTAAATGTTACACATACTTGTTTTAAGACTGTCCAAGCAGCCTTAAAGTGCAACCTGACAGCATGGAGAAAAGGCCAATGCAGGAAACTCTTCTGGCTGAGGCAGGAGGGTTGCATCCCTTGGTGTGTAGACATGATTTCATGCTCTCTTTGCCTTTGAACGAAACTAGTAAAGATAAGAGCCAACTGACTGCCAACTACACTGCAGATTATTTGCTTATTTAGTGGCATTAAGGTTGAGCTGGCACTTGCTATGTGAGCAGCCAAGGTCTCTAATGCCCATTTGCTGTTCACCTATTTTATTTAATAACAGCTGATGCCAAGCTCTAGTGCAACTCCCTGGCATATTCAGCCTTTGAGCACAGGGGGTTTCAGATAAAGAAAAGAATTTAAATTGGGACTGGTTGATACAAACAGATACAGTGTATCAACAGCTTCCCCAATACAGTGAGCAAAAGGCAAACCACAATTCGCTGCAGATTCCAGGTGGGCTAGAATCCAGTGATCTGTGCCAATTGATAACAGCAGAGAATTGGAGCCAGCTTGTGCTTTTTTTCTTTCAAGATGCGCTAAATGCTTCATAGAGTCTGAAAAATATTCCATGAGAATGCAATCCAGCTAACATATAACTTTGTAATTAATGACTCTCACTTGTTATTTCCTCTTCAACAGACACATTTGCATGCAGACAGTATCTCTCTTTGTGTGAGACCTTCTGTTCCTACTGATCCCTCAGCTGAAGTCATAACCCTTTGTGACAGGAACATGGGTTGTTGGGTAGGTGATTATGATGTTAAGGAAAACACATTATGACTTCAGGTGAGGAATGAACAGCAGGAAGAGACAAAATCATAACTCACAAATATACTGCTTGCATGCAAATACCCCCATTGTCATAACACAAAGGTTATAGTGAAAGATTTGCAGAATATGGAACATGCAGGCAGAAAATAATAGTAAGCAGAGTGGCTCCCCAAAGTTCTCCAGAAACCATAGGCTATTTAAAAAAAAAAAAAAAAAAGTGAATGTGCATGATTTATTTGTGAGCATGAGTTGCTAGGGTTTCCTGTTTTGTTTTTCTTCTCCGAGGAAATATCCCTTCTGCCCAGCTTTTATAGTTGCCTGTGCTTTCCACTTTTACAGTTTCCAGTTCTTAATTGTGTGCTTCAGTCAGCAGGCAGTTCTGTTCGAACACAGCTTAGCTGCTCAAAGGCTGTGTTATACAGCAGACTTCTTCCTCGAGAATGAAACTTCAGAAACTAAGCGAGACTTCACACAGATGCACATCAGTGTGTTGGGTGTTTGGGCATTTTTGCACACAGAAGGTGCAGGAAATGCAGGAAAGCTGTCAAAATTATTTCAAATGTGTGCTTTTTAAAATGCATCACAGGGTTTTTCTGCAACTGTGATGTACTGGTGAACTATCATACACCATCCTGATAATCAGGTAACACAAATGGACCTCTGATGCTTGCTTACATTATTTACCTATCAAACATTTTGTTTTTTTCCCCTGATACTTTCTTGCTATTACTAAATAATAGCTAGTAGAAATAATTCTGACTAGAAAGATCAAGGCTTCATTTCACTAGATATGGACAAGAGAATAAATTATTAATTGCCTTAAATAGTTTAGAATTCTGAGGATTCTAGAATAGTATTTTAGTAAGAATTTACTACAAAAATTTCACCCACTGAGGTTGAAGTTTTCATCATGCCATTCCTACTGTATTAAATGGGAATTGTGATAAAAACCCTATTAAAAAAAACAGAAATTAGTTTGTTCATCAAGGATGAAGGTAAATTAAATTTCTTTAGCATATGTGCCATATCTACATTTGTATTACAGCAGCCTGTTGACTGTATTTCTTCTTACCTGTATTGATTCCTTACTTTTGTTTCCCAGAGTTGCCTGGGAGACATTTCTGATTTTGTTACAATAAAAACAGTTCTCAAAGTGAAAAGAAAGTTGAAAGGCTTCAGAAGCACATTTTTTACACTGAGAGGTGGGTGGAATTCAAATACAGTTCTATTCCTCAACCTTGAGTAAAGGTCACTCTTAAACTTACACAGCTGGAAAATCCTGCTGCTGGGCAAGTCATCAGAAAGAAGGTCTGTTCCCCTTCCACTGGTGGAACAGAAAACACTTTTCTCCCCTCATGTTATTTGGAAAGCTTGCAAAATATTCACAACCAAAGTGAAAAAATGAAAAAGTCATCAGTTTTTAGGTATACTTATGATCTCAAAAGTTGATTGGAGTACAAATACTTTTATCTTTAACCTGTCCCCTATTTCAGGTGAGCTGAATGTGTTCTCTGACTTTGTGCCAGCGTGACTCTCTTTTTGCAGCAGTACTCCTTTTCTGAGTTTGGCTTTGCCATTCTAGGTTTGCTTACACCAGGAACTCTCCCCTGAATCCTAGAGGCTATCTTTAGATGAACAAGGAATAAGTGCAGAGACCATTTTCTGCTGAGCCCAGTCATGATTTGTAATCTCAGTATTGCTCCACACACTGCAAGACCAAGACTGAGTGCTGTGCTAGAATGCCTTTAGCTTCCTCTTGTCTCCTCTCACTAATTTAGACTTTTTATGTAGCATGGTCAGAAGTAGCTCCCTTTTTGCCTTTTTGGAGGAAAATGTGTAACACTTTGGATTCCTCTAACCATGAAGCCTCCAGTATTAATATAACTGGACCTGTGATACAAAGTATGCTATTGCTTCCTCCTGCTGTTAAGACATCTCTTAATCTCCTTATCCAGAAGTCAGAACTCCTTGATATATTCCAGAAAGCACCTGGCAAGTGGGACCTTCTGGGCAATATAGTTCAGATGAGGACCTCAGGTCAGCAAATGGCAAATGGGGACCATAAGAGGGCTGAACTATAGCTGCCAGGAGGTACCACAACAGTATTTCAGAATCAGTGGAGGTACAGCTACACACCAGAACATATATGTACATTAAGATGTATTTTTTGATTATATAGAGAATATTAATTACCCAGGGTCAGTGGCTTTCTATAATCTAGCTACAAAACTATCACTAAAACCTGATTTGCAAATGACCAGGATTGGACATAGGGCAAAAATATTTAAAACATATTTAAAACATTTAAAATATATTCAGAGGTGGTTAACTTGTGTTTTCTTTAGCTATGTAGTATTCTCTGCTTGTACAAAGATTTACTAGCCATAGAGGACAGGAATTAGTATATATAGATGTATTGCACCACTGGCTTAAATGTTAAATAGACCTCTTCATGGGTAAGCTCAAACTAGTTTCTGAACTGACTAGTATCTACTTTTTCCCTTTAACAGGTGTGGGGAAGAATGGGCTAGTCATGGCAATGATAGTTATTTTTTAGTTGGAAAGCAAAGGAAGACGGTTGCTGAGACTGAAAGGAAAAGTTGACTGGGATGGAAATACTAAGCTCATAATGGAGACAGGATTTATTTAATGAATAGCAATATTCTTTCTAATTAAAGGGCTTGATTCACTGCTATTTCTGGCTCTGGATAGCTCCACTAGTTTCTGATGCCCTTTAAATTGTGCTATACAGAAAAGAGTGAGCAACTTTCAACTTAAACAAAGCAGAACTCTCACTCAGCTATACATTGTCTGTTATTATATGCCTACTAAGTCACATTGAAGAGAGTGAAAACCTTTGCAAAGATTTGCTGGGAGAACCTCGCACCTCTTGTTCTCGCCGCTGTGCTCTCCCTAGCACAGGCTAAGTAAGAGAGGCTTGTAGGACACAAAAAAGCCAAGATTTACCCAAGAGCTGCTGGAGGATTAATGTTTTTTCAAACTGGATCAGTTGTTTCAGTGTCTAAATACAAATTTTTGAAGCATACCTCTTGGCTTTTCTTTTGGCCTCCTATGGCTAAACAGACAAGCAAGCCTAGCCAAACAGAGCTGTGGAATAGTTAGACAGTTTAACAACTGCTCTTGAAACTTCTGGATATAACATACTCAGTGCACCAGTGCTGAATATTAGAGGCCTTTCGGGCTGCTTTAAAAAATTATGAGAGAATTTTTTTTTTTTATTGTTACTTGGTATTTTCCCCAAGACTTTATCTCCTGATTTTACTTAGGGTCAGTCGGGCCTATAAATCTGGACAGCTTGACAAAAACTGGAAGATAAGGGCATGGCATGCTATACAGTGTGAATTAATAGGCTGGAAGTTTCAAGCTTGTCCACCAGGTTTAGATTCTCAGTTCGTATTAAAACTAATGAGAACTGGACTGCTGGTTCTTCTAAGAAACTTCAGAGATTGCAGCCATAGTACAAAGTAACATAGTACATATCCAAAGAGGGTGGCCAAGGGATTTAGAAGCAGGACAAATTTTTCTGTGCTTCATGAGTCATCAGAGCAGAGCAACCAGTGTGTGACAGAATGGGTCTTTTACCCAGGGGAGCAAGGATGGGTTGTCTTCTGCAGTTACAAAGTGGACAGAGCGCCTAGCAGAGTGATTTTTTTCCCAGAGAACAGATGGAGCCTTTTAGGCAAGAGGCAGGAAAGCGGATAAGTTAAGCAGAGCTGTTTTGTGTCAGCTTCCATGGCACTCAGGGGCAACAGGCACTAGCAGCAATTAACACAAAATAGTTACAACTGGTAAGCGGGAAGCAGGTGTCAGACTCCACATGAGGCCATGCAATACTTGCCCCAGGGAGGCAGTTTTGAACCTCATTACAGCCCAGCCCTGGCACAGTACTGAAATGCTCCCAGGCAACACTAGGTTTGCCAATTGGTGAACCAAAAAAAAAGCCAAGAGAGTAATTTGTGTTGTGAATAAATGTATTTCCATCCCTTCCAGTTATTTCTGTGATATGAGGCTCTGGCTGAAGAATGTAACTGAGGCAGAGGAATGCTGATGCTTTTGTTTGACCCAGATAGATACCTGTAATGCCAAGACAGGCATGTGGAATGAGAACAGCTTTAGAAAACAATTGAGGAAAAAATAGATAAAATAGTCTTCCATCTTCAGAACAAAGACAGCTGAGCTGTTCTGTCAATAACAATGTATTCAAATACATTTAGCCTTTCTTCTCATTGTACACAAATTGTGTTTTGCATTTTGTTTGTGACTGACAGCCACTTTATTGGAAATGAATTTGAGCTTGCCAAATCATGAGCTGTATTCTCAAAGTTCACAAAACAAGGCACTTTTTTTTCTTGAATTGCTGAATGTTATCAAGCTATTGCTGAGAAAGAGATCCTTATGTAAGAGAGATCCTGGTTTTGTTAAAATTGCTGTGTTGCCAGGCCCTAACACTGATCAGAAAAGGAAAGTTCTCCTCCATGATGATTTGTAGGCAAACATGGAAAAAACTGTTATATTTTGCAATGAAAAAGACACTTAATAAAAAGAAAAAAAATCCATGTAAAAGAAATCTGAAAAGTTTAGAGATATGATTTTTAGAATGAAATATAGCCTGGGCCCCCAGTACAATACTCAGAGAGTTCTTTTGTCCCCATGTCATCTAGTTTCCTGCCAACCTTCAGACAGAATAGAATAGAATAGAATAGAATAGAATAGAATAGAATAGAATAGAATAGAATAGAATAGAATAGAATAGAATAGAATAGAATAGAATAGAATAGAATAGAATAGAATAGAATAGAATAGAATAGAATAGAATAGAATAGAATAGAATAGAATAGAATAGAATAGAATAGAATAGAATAGAATAGAATAGAATAGAATAGAATAGAATAGAATAGAATAGAATAGAATAGAATAGAATAGAATAGAATAGAATAGAATAGAATAGAATAGAATAGAATAGAATAGAATAGAATAGAATAGAATAGAATAGAATAGAATAGAATAGAATAGAATAGAATAGAATAGAATAGAATAGAATAGAATAGAATAGAATAGAATAGAATAGAATAGAATAGAATAGAATAGAATAGAATAGAATAGAATAGAATAGAATAGAATAGAATAGAATAGAATAGAATAGAATAGAATAGAATAGAATAGAATAGAATAGAATAGAATAGAATAGAATAGAATAGAATAGAATAGAATAGAATAGAATAGAATAGAATAGAATAGAATAGAATAGAATAGAATAGAATAGAATAGAATAGAATAGAATAGAATAGAATAGAATAGAATAGAATAGAATAGAATAGAATAGAATAGAATAGAATAGAATAGAATAGAATAGAATAGAATAGAATAGAATAGAATAGAATAGAATAGAATAGAATAGAATAGAATAGAATAGAATAGAATAGAATAGAATAGAATAGAATAGAATAGAATAGAATAGAATAGAATAGAATAGAATAGAATAGAATAGAATAGAATAGAATAGAATAGAACAGAACAGTTGGAAGGAACCTGCAATGACCATCTAGTACAAGTGCCTGACCACTTCAGGGCTGACCAAAAGTTAAAGCATGTAATTAAGGGCATTGTCCAAACGCCACTTAAACACTGACAGGCTTAGGGCACTGACCACACATCTATGAAGCCTGTTACAGTGTTTCACCACCTCTTTGTAAAGAAATGTTTCCTAAATTGCATGAGTGCTGTGAGCCTAGAAGCCTTTTGGGACAAAGTTCAACCTCAGGCCTGTTGGGAAACTGTATCATATGTTTTCATGACATGTTATGCAAACTCCTGACCTGGATTTATTAAATACCAAACTGGACTTAAAACAGCAACTGAAGAAAAAACATGTACACCATGGTTTGAAATGCTCACTTTGGATATGTTGCTAAAAGGACTGTGTGAAGCTGATGATAGTCTGTGTTGATCTTACTAGATATAGATTTTAATATCTTCAGGTGCATCTCTCTCCCTTACATAGCAAACTGAAGTTTTGCTGTTGTCGCTTTATAAGCAGTCCTGGTGCAATCTCCTTTTAAAGTTATTACTAGGGTTTTTTGGCCCTGAGAACTCAGACGTGCTTACTAATGTCTGTGCAACTGTGCACGCAGGAGACTTCCTATACATCATCGCATTGATGGCAACTGGCCTTATTATGTAATACATGGGCCATTCTGTTCTTTGGGTTTACGGCATGTGTGTGGTCCTTCAGCTTATGTAGGCTCTCATTAATTGTCTGTGAAATTTAGAGGTTTAAAAGCAGTGGTCCTCGTGTGTGCTGTAAGGGGCTATTCCTGTTTTGCAGAGGGGGAGCTCGATGACATTAGAAGTCAGATTTCTCCCCTAAATATGATAAGGTACAGTGGATACAACAGCTTCCAAAATAGCAATCTTAAAGGCTCCATCTTAGTATTTGGCTTCATGGGTGTTCCATTCTTTGATTTTAAACCCTTCTAGATGCCTAAGGATGGGTCTCAGCAGACCTAAAACTTCCTTAGTCTTGACACGTCTGACCATGTTAAAGCTCCTGGATAAACCTGGGATGCTGAAATGAGACCATATGATTCCCCTACCCTCTTCACAGGCTGCCAGTAACCAGAGGGTAATATGCCTCTCATGTGGGAGGGGTGAATCAGTATCTCTTGTTCTAGGTCCTCAGTAGTATGTTTCCTAAACAGACTGCTTCATACAAAAATAGAAAATATCTTAAGGAAAACAGTCGGGGACTCAGGATTCACCCACCCAGGAGAGTGAATTGTCTGTTGAGGAAGATCCCTCTTATGATTTCCTTGGCCATATGAATTGTCTTGCACAATGAACCAGATTAAGCAACAGTCTGGTTGACCAGAGCCCTCTCCTGGAATATGAGAGGGGAAATAAATCTGCATAGGTTTCCCAAATGTGTTTTCTCATAATTCATTTTGCAGAAGATGGATCTTCCTTTTCTGTAATAGTTTAGTGATTTCCTGCTG
>NW_010538296.1:24740-62950 GCF_000687285.1 Phaethon lepturus
TCCCTGCCTTCCAGAAAGGTTGCATTCAAAAAAGGAGGAAGTGAAGGAGTACGAGGTATGAGGTTGACCTCTGTCCTCACTGCCTTCCGCTCAAACAACTAGTTACCCAGAACTTGCCAATGCATTGGCTGTTTTGAATGTTATCCAGATGTACTTAGCTCTTACAACACGCTTTGCAAATGTTGCATCTAGGCCTGAAAGTTAGGTGCTTTGGTGCCAAAGACACTTGTGTCTTTCTCAAAGTGGCATACAACAAGGAACAAGGAAGTCTAGGTTCCAGTCTAACATCTTAATAATTACAAGTTTGTCCTACATAAAATTTCTGAAGCCCAAACAGAAAAAGGCTGAGTGCAAAGGCTCAGAATCCTGTAGATCATTGCAGTAGTGCTTTTTGTCACCTGAGAGGAACACATTCACCACACAGCTTGAAAATTCAGTGCAATCTCCATGTGCTCTGCCATGTTAGCTATAGCTGCAAGTCTTCCTGCATTTCTTTTTGCTGGTTGTAATGTGTTCCGATATGCAAAAGATGTGAGAAATGCTAATAGTGGAAGCAAAGCACATGTTTTCTCATAATTCAAGCTAGTTCTGTGATCAGTATGACAATTGGTTTTATGGTCAATTGACAGTAAGAGAGTTTGGATCTATTTATAGAGAAAATCAATCTTTTAAAAGTGAGCAAGGAGAAATGCAAGTGGCATTTCAGGATTAATCTTTAAAGAATTTACAATAGATTAGTAAAAATAAAATTATTGTAACGAGTAATCAAAGTAATTACTATGTCCTGGCTTTCCCCAGTCCTGAGAAACACCAAGAATTTATCTAAAAAATAGATACTGCTTATTCAAACTTCCTCCACCTCACTTGTTTACACTGATAACTTAATTTCAAAATTACAGAAGTAAGAAATACTTCAAGCTAGATCATGAATATAATACTTAATAGCTCCCAGTAACTGGGAAATACCTGCAGGTAACATGATATACTCCGTGCTCAGCAAATAAAAGGGAGTTGTGAAGCAGCAAATCTAATTACATAAATCTGCATACCCAGGGAAGAGTCTTCCTGTCCCTCGTTAGGATTCTGAGCCACAGCTGTAGCCTGAGGAGAAAAAAGACATGAGATGAAGGGTTAATGAAAGGAAAGTAGGGAACTATATAAAGTTTCTTATTTTGCTGAAGGAAAGGCAGGATCCACAGAGGTCCGGGTGAAAGGTGTGTTCTCTCCTTTCTATGTGACTGTCACTGTGTGCTGCATGCTGTTTAGCATTTCTTTTTGCAGAAAGCCTTGCATATTTCCTAATAACACCTGCTCTAGAGCAGCTGGGCTAGGCAACCGTGTCACATTAGAAAATTCCCTGTTGTACAGTGACAGTCTTTGATGAATGCATCCTGTATCTTCACAGATAGAGTTGTGACAGTTCTTGTCTCTTCCTCTCAAATTTCTCATCACCCCTTATCAGGTACCCTCCATGCTCTCTAGGAAATCCTGTTCCCACTTTTTCTATTGACAAAGAGCAGGTGCAGGTCCTCTGTTCAACCAGAATCTGTGCATTGTGTCTTGGTCTACCTGATTGTCAAGTTACTGTTAGCATAAAAATCCTGTGCTTTGTCTGAAGGCCTCTATGCAAAGGAAGACTTACTACTTAATAACAAGGCCCTGAGTTGAGGGAGGACAAACAGATGTTCACCTTAGCAATTTCACTCCTACTGACAGATGAGATACCAAGGGGGCTGCTTAAAGGTGGGAGAAAAAAGGTCCTCCATCTTCCTTGCAGTGGAGGAGAAGGCCTAAGTGAGATAAAGGAATTTGGAAATTTAAGAAGGTAAAACAAAGGGTGACATGACCCAGAAAATGAAAAACAACAGATGTCATCTGTTCTGGGATCCAAAGCTGTCTGGACTGCATGCATCTATTCCATAAAAAGAGTGCACAGAAAAGACTTTAAATTCCTATAGTTGTCTTACTGGAACAAGAAATAGGTAAAATTCAGATGTACATTGTGAAATAAACAAACCTGTCCACTGTTCTTTATGGACAAGGGTCTTTCCTTCACTGTTCAAGTCCAGCACAGCAGCTTTCTGAGCAGAACAAATTCCACTGAGTGCACTCAGAGCCTCTAGGAAATTTCTTCTTCTTGTCCACAGACCTGGCTGGACATCTGCTCCTTGCAGTCTACCTAAGGCTCTCTCAATTGGCTGCTCTCCACCACTAAACAGTAGTACCAGTGCTTTCAGGCAAGGCAAGTCACCCTCTGGAGAACAGCAGGCACAAAAAGCCAAACAGGCTTCTGTATTGCACAGAACAAACCACAAGTGATGAGCTACCAATCCAGGAGCAGAAACCTGTGTAAGTAGGCAGTTCAACATTGCTCTGAATATATATCCATAGAGCAGGGATAGCTGTAAGGAAGAAAGGTCCCTGCAGCCTGAGCAGGACTGTGGATCCAAGGAAGACTGGCACGAATGCAAAGCATTGAGCAAGGCTGGGGATGGTTACTGGCTTTGTGTGACCTCTTCTACTGGTGCTATATAAAACAAACACTTGTGTAGAAGTTGTTTTTGAAAAGCCTGTGTACACACAGTATATTAACATTATATAGATATGATATATATTATATATTATATTAATATATAATTCCTTCACATGTTGGTGAAGAAATGTGCTGTATCCAGCTGGATGGAGGTCTGTGTGGTGTTGCATTTAAACCATGGGAGAGTAGCAGCCTGGTCCTGCATATCCAGCACTTTATGCCATGGCTCTCTGCTCTGTTCTGGCACAGGCTGGGGGCCAAGCCTATGACCTTTGCTAAGGATGCTTGACAGCATCGCCTGAGGGTGATTTTGTGAATGGGGAGCCTACCTTGACATGCAGGAGACTAAATCTATAGCTGTTAAATTGTGTAATTTAGGACTTGAGCTTGGATGGTAGTCCAGACTCTCACATTATTGCTGTTACTTGTCTGGCTTATGACCTGCCTCCTTTGATGAGAGTGGTCCTCCAGACCAGGAAACCTGGACACAGGGCTGGGCTAGAAGGATCATATTTTAGCATCAACATAGAAATAGTGAACTCAAGAACTTGAGCCCAAACTCTAGCACAAATATCAAGAGTAGAGAATGTCAGATGGGAGGTTTTGGGGCATCCTTCTAGTATCAGAGATGGAGAGTGAGAAGCTTAGGAAACACTGGGATTGAATTTGGCCAGCCTTTCAAGAGGATTGTGAATTTATGGCTCCTACTCATGGGTTCTGGATGACTTGAGAGACTGGTTCAGCCCTGCATCCCATGGACTGTCAGAATCCTCCCTCCCAGATGCTGTCCGTGAGTCTTTGTTTCTCTCATCTAACAGAAAAGAGTAGTAGCTGTGTGGCGTGTGACTCGAAAGGATTTACAGAAGTGAGTCATTTTCTGGAGTTAAACTAATGTATATCAATGTGTTGGAGGTAGGATTTTCTTTTCCTAGCCAAGTCTTTAACAAACAGAACATGAAACATCAGGAAAGTTGGCTTCCCACCAAGAACAGGGGTATATAAAGTTCAATATATTTGCAACTTTGATGCTATTCTAGAATGACAGGACTTTTTAATATATATTACTTCTTTTTAAATAAATAACCTTCACTTTATATCCTACTTAATTCTGTATGTTAAGGTTTGAATAACATATTATGTCAATTATTTATTAATGTCAAAGTTAATTTTAATAAGTAGATGAAAAGATCAATTGGTTTCATTTTTTTATGCTTGGTCAGTGGTGAGGATTTTTTAAAAATGTTTTTATTTACAGAAGGAGTTAACAGTTTACATAATTGCTTGAAATTTATTGCTCATAGGTTCTGAAATCATTATCTTTTATTGGCAACTGTGTAAAATGCAGGAACATACCTGTGTTGAAGGGTTAGCAAATCATTATGGTTAAAATGACTGAACAAGCTATTCAGCATGATGACAGGCTTCTCTCCCAGTCACACTTTAAAAAGAAATTCTGAAACCCTAAATCTAGTCCTCCTAGAGAGCTGGATGCTGCTTTCTTTTACTCAATCAAATGGGTGCACTTGTGAAATATCTGAGGACAACAGGATATCGGGCGCTCAGAGGTGAAGCAGCTATGTATACAGATGTGCTTGCTGCAAGTGCATTTCCTGGTATTGTTGGTGCTTCTACTTTGCTCTGTGCTAGTAGAGGTTTCAGGGCTATGGCAAGAGTCGATCTGGGTCTATTGGTTAACAATAGGGGATGTAGGTTAGTGTCCTACAGACACTAGGTCTTAGCAGAAACTAAGAGGGTCTAACTCTTGTTTAAGGCTTTGAAGGCCTTTGGTTTAAAGCGGGTTACCCTAAGTTTCAAAGTCTAAGTCGTGGCTGTGATTATAAGGGAGAGTGGTAGGAGGGTGATTGATAGGGAAGTGAGGATGGCAATTAGGGGGTTTGTTGGTTTATTAGAGTATCACTGCTTTATATGGTTGGTGGAGTTTGGGAGGAGTGTGATTGTTGAATAGTATGTGAGGTGTAAATAAAAGTCCAAGGAGTGAAAGTATGGCAATGATCATGGCAGTAGTGGTTATTTCTTGCTTGGTTTGCTCTTGAATGGTGAGTCATTTTGGTAGAAAACCTGTTAGTGGGGGAAGTCCTGCTAAGGACAGTAGGATTAGCATTAGGATTGTGTTTAGTACGGAGGTTTTTGTTCATGAGGTCATTAGTGTTGATAGTTTTAGTGTGTTAATTGTGTTGAGAGTGACGAATACAGCAGCAGTTGTTAGGGAATATAGGTAGAAGCTTAACAGGGTAAATTTAGGGTAGTAGGTAAGAATGATGGTTATTCAGCCTAAGTATGCGATAGATGAGGCTGTTAGGATTTTTCGAATTTGTGTTTGGTTCAGTCCACCCTCTTAGGGCAGTTGAGGAGATGGCTATGGTGGTGAGTAGTGTTCGGTTGAGTGCGTGGGATGTTAGGAAAAGGAGGGTGATTGGGGGGAGTTTTATTATTGTTGATAGAAGTAGGCCGGTGGTTAAGGATGCGCGTTGAAGTACTTCTGGGAATCAAAAGTGGAATGGTACTAGTCCTAATTTTACTAGCCGATACAGACAATTCAGAGCTGGGAGCTGGAGAGAGTATTGAGTGCTAACTACCAGAGTGGAGCTGTCATGGCAGATGGTTGCTGGGATTCTTGTAATTTCTGTTTTCCTTTATCAATTCTGACACCAAGTGGGGGATACTGATTTTTTAAACTCTTTTTTCCCCTGCTCTGATTCCACAAAACGTACACAGGAAGCAGAGCCTGCGGTTTGTGGGCCTGTTTATAGGTGTGTAGATCTCAGCATGTTTGAAAGAGTTTTGATTTGGGACATGGATTCCCTCTTTAACACTCCAAGATCAGACAGTGTCCTGAACTGCAGTGAGAGAGCACTAATGTAATGTTGGGAAATCTGGCAGTTAGTTTTTTGGGACTGTGTTATGCCAGTTTTAGATCCCCTGTGAAGTTCCATCTTAATGGAGTGTCCGGAACCTGATTGATTGTTCTTGCTGTACAGCCCCAGCTGATGTACAGGGTTGCTCCACTAACCTTAAAGAGCTTCATTTTGTGTACCCATGTGACTACTGGGAGCACAGAAAATGACAGTGTTGCTCTGATCCTCCGCCTGGCAGTGTTCGGTAGCAGAGGATTCAGAGCGAAGTGCACAAAACCTCACACTAGGGAACTGTGTGATACCAGATAGTTAATTGAAGGCCCCTGACACTTATGTTGTTAAACTGGTTAAGGACTTGAGAAAACCACACCCTAAAACCACAAGTCACAAATCTGACTTTAAATATCAGGGTCTCATTGTCATCACTCATTCCTAAAAATTCAAGCCAAGTCTGATAAGCTAAGGTTCTCTTAGCTGTTTTAGCTCTCTTGCCTCTCTCTCCTTTAGCCACTTGTTTATCTTGGTTTTAGTTTTGAAGTCTTTGCCTGTGTGTGTACCTCTCCACTCACAAAAGACCCTTAAATTAAGAGAAAGATGTATTATCCATTGTGTCTCAGTTTATTCCTTTCACTCAAAAGTTACTTTTTTCATACTTCAGATTCTGACATGCTTCTCCCTGTGTCCCCTCCTCCCTACCAAAAAAAAGAAATCTGGCCAACCTTTCAAGAGCTTTATGCTAGCAGCTTGACTGATCCTGTCTTGAATAGAACTGCAGCTTAGCTGTCATGAATGTCTGACTCCCTCTGATATCTCATGGGATCTGGATATGTTTGATCCAGATTTTTCCTTCCTTGGACAGAGAAGGGTGGGGGGAAAAGATGTAATTTTTTGGAAAGTCAAGAGGCTAACTAATGACCTTTTTGCCTTCATGATTCTGGTGTGGAGTCAGACCCAGGCTGTAGGCAGCAAAAGTGTTTATCTGATGGGTACTAAGGACCCCTGTGGAATTACTGTTTAACAACATATCCTGTGAGCAAATCATGGGTACCATAAACAAGTTTACCCATAAATCCCTGTCCAGTTGGCAGATCGTGAGTGCTTGAGCATAAAGGCTGAGTAAAAGGTCTCAGTTAAGAATGTGTAAGCAGCGTGGTCGTCATGGTATACCAGCTAATGCTCATTTGGGCTGGTTAATATGAGATGTAAAGAAAACAGGTTAAGGAATGGACTTTTATGAATGTAGCACTTGAAAAGAGAGAGCCTGGTCTTTCTGTTTGGCACATCTTTCTTTTTTGTTCATACTTGCCTCTTGGATTTTATCACTGTTTATACCAATGTTGCAGAAAATAATGGTGTATATATATGATCAAAATATTACTGAAGGATAATAACAACACTTTACAAGAAGTGGCAAATTACTTGCACTTCATTTGGTATTGATTGTAAAAGCATTAATCATATTGAATTCTTTCGGTATTATTCATTTGTATCTAAGAGATAATACTTCATCTTAAGCACTGAATAATTTTAACATTAAAGTCATCTAAATATTGTCCTGATTGTGTCTCAGCACTCTATACTCAAAACATAAATATACAGCAAGGGAGAAAAAATGAGATTTAATTTCCCAGTGTTTAGCAGAACAGCACAAAATATTTTTACTATAGATTCAGATGAATCAAACTGAGATGTTCATCCACTTCATCAATACCCAGCCTCAACATGGTATTTCTTTCCTGGAGTCTGTTTTTGTTGTAATGGGATGCACCTTCATGTAGATGACAGGAAAGAGGTGTTAAGATACTATACATGACTGTACAGCATGCTGTTATTTCTTCCTGTCAGCCAAGGACAACTAATAGTTGTCAAGGACAACTATTTTGGCCAAACAGTCTTACTCAGAAGTAATTTCAAACAAAAGGAACAGAGCAACACAGCCCACTTATGTCTCAGTGTCCTTCCAGTGAGTCATCAAGAAAGGCCCCTTCCCCTCAGAACAGTCATTTCGTTCCTGAAAAAAATGGGCCTCTGGGGATGATACGCAAGCTGTGATGCTATGTATGCTTGCCCACTGGGAAGAAAATTCCTGAATGGCTCATTCCTAAATCTCATGTTGGTTTATTTCCAAGTGGGATGAACTGTTTGTCTAGGATTGCCAGACACTCACATGCCCTGTTGAAACATATATATGCAAATGATATCCATCTCCACTTTTCAGTGGACAAGTGAGTGAGAGGACAGCCTCATGCACCAATTTTCCCTGTGTCCTGCTACTAGTCTTTGCAATAATTAAAGATACTTCTTTTAATAAGCAAGAAACAGAAGCAGTGCTGTGGCAAAGATAGAAATTCTTCAGAGCTGTAGAAATACAAGCTTAAAACTTTTCTCTGACTAGCCTAGTATGTCAGGTAACAAACTGGGTCTGTGTGGGCTGGTGGGATAGCAGATCTGTCTGTTTTTCCATTCTGTCATACCTCTGTTACTGCTGCTTTTGTCCATGTCGTATCATAACAACACAGAGCAGCATCAGGTGAGAGCAGGCTTAAGTCACAGCTCAGAATTCTTGAACACATGATGTGGGATATCCCAAGGGAAGATGTTCATGTCAGTGGTTGAGGCCCTTCCAACAGCAAATTGCTAATAGGAGTGGGTGGGCCAGTTTTAGCATATGCTTAATCCATAATCTCAAGGAGAAAGCTCACTACACTTTCTTTTATGCTATTTCTGACTTGATACTGTGGTTTTCACCTCAAGTCTTCAAAAATAAAGCAGTTTTCAAACTTACCACTAACACTGTTAGGCACATTTAATTTACAAATATTGTCCAGAGAACCTGTTTATTAGGAGTCAGGCTCCAGTAAACTCAGCAACTAATTAATTTAATGCTTAACTTTGACACTCGTAATTTAAACTATTTTTGTTTATATGGGTAAGTGACACTGTTCAGGCAGGATGCAGGACAATTAATTTAGGTATGCTAAAGACTGTAAACATTCTGGCATGTCTAATTTAGATAATTTTTTCCTGTTGCACTGGTTTAGGTGTGCATATGCAATTAATATAAGTATCTTTTCTTTTGGCTCATATGCTTGCCAGTCTGGAGTGTGATTTACAGCAGCGGTGCTGAAACAGACTGGGATTATTAAGTTTTGATGGTACATAAAATTTTTGAATCTTGACCCAATTTAACTATAGATTTGCTATTGAAGCATATATGTACGTAGTCAATGTCTTACAAGCATAGGGAAGTGGTCTCATGAATCACATCGCTGACTAATATGTTAGCCTTTTTTTAGCCATTTTTCAACTGGAGAACAAAAATAAACTTGGTATTTTGTGGCTAGAATTGCAGTAAACACCCATGGATGGGGTGAAAAAAAACCCAATATTTTCCTTTTCTTCCCCTTCATTTGAAGATGCTTCGCCAATTCCCTAGCTCATGGGGTTTCTACTGGATTGCCGGCTGTTTCCCAGATTCCTAGAGAGCAAGAGTGGTAAAGGACAGATATACTGGGTCTGTATGTTGTGAGGATGTTTTTCATTTTCTTTTGAGAGCAGGTACCTGTGGATTTTTTTAGGCTAGTAGAGTGGTAATGGGAGTTATTTAGAAAAGCCAGCAAGTATAAAAGTAGCTGTCTACAGAGCTGCTCTCTGCCACCTTGCATGCTTCAGATATTCTAGCTATACCTCCTGGGACTTGAATATAGGGGAGAGGTCAGCTCTCTTCATCATCCTTTTGCAGCTTTGGGTTTCCAGATATCTAAAGGATGATGCTAGGTCGAAGTATCTCACCTGGGAAATTGAGATTATAAAGGATGTTTGATCTGAGTGTTCCCAGAGGTATTAATCTTGTGGGATGTCTAAGGTGAACTTCCTGACGTGGTACTGAAAAGATTAACCAACTAGGGAAGATGCCCCACTGGTTCTGTTGTTTGTGAACAGAGAAGGACTTGGGAGTGTTGTGATGGATGGAGGGCATAGTGATCATGAAATAATAGTTTTCAGTTCTTAGAAATGTAAGGAGGGGGGTTAGCAGAATTGCTACCTTGGACTTCAGAGTGGTTGACAGAGTCCCTTGGGAGGCAGTCCTGAAGGGCAAAGGAGTCAAGGAAGGCTGGATATTCTTCAAGAATCTAATAATAAAAACGCAGGAGCAGGCCGTCGCCATGTGCCAAAAGATGAGCCAGTGGGGAAGAAGATCAGACTGGCTGAACCAGCTTTGGCTGGAACTCAGGAAAAAATGGAAAATTTATGACCTTTGGAAGAAGGGACAGGCCACTCAGGAGGACTACAAAGATGTCATGAGTTTATGCAGGGGGAAAATTAGAAGGGCCAAAGCTCAGCTAGAACTTGTTTTGGCTACTGCAGTAAAAGACAATAAAAATGTTTCTATGAATACATTAACAACAAAAGGAGGGCGAAGGAGAGTATCCATCCTTTATTGGATGTGGGAGAAACACAGTGACAAAAGATGAGGAAAAGGCTGAGGTACTTAATGCCTTCTTTGCCTCAGTCTTTACTAGTAAGACCAGTTGTTCTCCAAGTAGCCAGCCCCCTGAGCTGGAAGAGAGGGACAAGGTCCAGAATGAAGTAACACATGGTCCAAGGGGAAATGGTTAGTGACGTGCTACACTACTTAGGAATAAACAAGTCTATGGCATCAGATGGGATTCACACCAGGGTACTGAGGGAGCTGATGGAAGTGCTCACTGAGCCACTTTCAATCACTTATCAGCAGTCCTGGCTAACCAAGGAGGTCCCAGCTGAGTGGAGGTTAGCAAATGTGCTTCCCATCTACAAAGTCAGGAAAGGGGATTCAGGGAATTACAAGCCTGTCACTCTGACCTCAGTGCTGGGGAAGGTTATGGAGCAGATCATCCTGTGTATCACCACGTGGCACATATAGGACAACCAGGTGATCAGATCCAGTCAGCATGGATTTGTGAAAGGCAGGTCCTGCTTGACCAATCTGATCTCTATCTATGACAAGGTGACTCAGTGGATGAGGGAAAGGCTGTGGATGTTGTTTGTCTGGACTTTAGTAAAGTCTTTGACACCATTTCCTACATCATTCTTCTGGAGAAACTGCTCATGGCTTGGATGGGTGTATTCTTCAGTGGGTAAAAAACTGACTGGATGGCCAGGATCAAAGAGTTGTGGTGAATGGAGTTATATCCAGTTGGTGGCTGTTCACAAGTGGTGTTCCACAGGGCTCAGTTTCGGGGTTGGTCTTGTTTAATATCTTTATCAGTGGTCTAGATCAAGTGCTCCCTTAGTAAGTTTGTAGATGACACGAAGTTTGGTGGGAGTGTTGATCTGCTTGAGGGTAGAAAGGCTCTGCAGAGGGATCTGGACAGGCTGGATTGATGGGCCAAAGCCAGCTGTATGAAGTTCAATAAGGCTAGGTGCCAGGTCCTACACTTGGGTCACAACAATTCCATGCAACGCTACAGGCTTGGGGAGGAGTGGCTGGAGAGCTGCCTGGTAAAGGACCTGGGGGTGTGGGCTGGCTGAACATGAGCCAACAGTGTGTGCCCAGGTGGCCAAGAAAGCAAATGGCATCCTGGCTTGTATCAGAAATGGTGTGGCCAGCAGGACTAGGAAAGTGATCATCCCCCTGTACTCAGCACTGGTGAGGCCGCATCTCAAATATTTGTGCTCAGTTTTGGGCCCCTCCCTACAAGAAAAACATTGAGTTGCTGGAGCGTGTCCAGAGAATGGCAACGAGGCTGGTGAAGGGTCTGGAGAATTATGAGGAATGTCTGAGGGAACTGAGATTGTTTAGTCTGGAGAAAAGGAAGCTGAGGGGAGATCTCATCGCTCTCTACAACTACCTGAAAGGGCGTTGTAGTGAGGTGGGTATCGGTTTCTTCTCCCAAGTAACTAGTGATAGGACAAGAGGAAATGGCCTCAAGTTGTGCCAAGGGAGGTTTAGATTTTAGGAAAAATTTCTTCACTGAACGGGTTATCAAGCACTTAAACAGGCTGCCCAAGGAAGTGGTTGAGTCACCATCCCTGAAGGCAATTGAAAGATATGTGTATGTGGTGCTTAGGGACATGGTTTAGTGGTGGACTTGGCAGTGTTAGGTTTATGGTTGGACATGATGATCTTAAGGGTCTTTTCCAACCTAAATGATTCTATGATTCTCTTGTACTGCTACACAGTAAGGCATTTGAAAGTTATGGCTCTATACTTGAGGAGTTAAAATAACAGTTGTATTGTAGATTCATGAGATGTACCTTTTATTTATGGTGGCTATTTCATGTAATGGTATCATTCCTGTCTCTGGAGCTTTCATTGAAACAGGTATTGTGATGCTCAGAATGAAATTAAAAAAAAAAATATGGTCTGTGCTTGTGTTTGAAAATGAAAGAAAGGAATACCGTATTTTCCTTTAAAATGTCTGATTAAAATATCTAGCCCTGTCTGACTGGACTGACATGTTTTCCAGCCACATGAGCAAAAATGGAGATGTAAGACTATGAAGTCCTGCAAAGAACTCCCTGGAACCTGTTGCAGCAACATGATACAGAGGGACAAAAGTTCTGCATCAAAGGAAAAAGGAGACTTGTTTGAAGAAAAATTTTTTGTCAGCACTGGTTGTAATGCAGCTTTTGATGCAAGGGGTTGGTTGATCTGACCTTGGTGGGAGAACTTGCACAGATTCCTCTTCCTCAATCTCATAGTGTTCTTTGTCCACCATATTCAGAGCCTTGTGTATAACCTTTTCTATAAAGGTAGTTCAGAGGGCAAGGAGGTGCTCTTCTTACAGCTCCATGCAGTAACTTGTTTCCACTCCTCCCTGTCCCTCATATCACTGCCTTCATCCTGGCACAAAGCAGATACTGGACCTACCTCAGTAGTGTCCATGCTGAGTTGGCATGTGTGTACCAGAGATGGAAGGGTACAGCTTCATTGTTTTATCTCTTTCTCAGACTCCCAAATGCTCCTCAATCTTCCCACCTGCTCCTGAAGCTCAGTCACCAGGCAGTTGGGTTTCCATGTGCACTCACATGTACATCCTAGAAGATGAACAGAAAGTCTCTGCACATCTTTACTTTTCTCCCTTTTACTAAGTAAAGAGCAATATTTCTTGGCTGACACTACAGTTATCTTTTTATTTTGGCTTGGTTTTATCCCTCCTTCACTTTCTTCTATTCCCAACTGTTTTCATGACTCCTTGAAATAGTGTTTTTCTTGCTGACTTCCTAACAAGAATGTAGAATGGTTATCCATCAGTAAGAGACTTGCAGTGGGTTAAGCCTGGTCAGCAGCTAAGCCCCCACGTAATTGCTCCCTCATTCCCCCACAGCAGGACTGAGAGAGAATCAGAAGAGCAGAAGCAAGAAAAACTCATGAATCTATATAAAAACAGTTTAATAAGTGTCTTTAAAGTTTAATAAATGAAGGGGAAAAAATAATAATCCAAGTGATGCAAAGGCAATCACTCACCACCTCCCACCAGCAGACTGATGCCCAGCCAGCCTATGAGCAATGCCTACCTTAAAAATAAAACCCTCCCCCGGTTTTATTGCTGAGCATGAAGTTATAGGGTATGGAATATTCCTTTGGCCAGTTCAAGTCAGCTGTCCTGGCTGTATCCCCCCTCCACTCCCTTCCCCATCCCCATCCTTCTCACTGTGGGGGGCACAGTGAGAAACAGAGAGCCTTGACACTGTGCAAGTACTGTTCAGTAGCAGCCAAAACATTGGTGTGTTATCACCACTGTTTTGGTCACAAATCCAAAACATAGCACTATATGGGCAACTATGATGAAAATTAACCATCCCATTCAGACCCAGTATAAGGTTGAAATCAATGAGGAAGATACCTTATATTGCTCATAACAAGAATATAGTGTATTATTAAATGCACTGTTTATCAAATTAAAATTGGATATTAGCCAATCTTTCCAAAAAAAAAGAAAAGGAACATGCATTGTCTGGAGTCATATGCCTTAATGTAAAGTTTTCTTTCCTCTGTTTTTCCATTTATAATTGTCTGTTGTGCAATCAAGGGATACTCTAGCTGACTCTGGATTCGCGCTTTCTGGAATAGCATGAATTCTAATAGTTACTCTGAAAATGTATGTTTCTTTTGTGTTGCCTGAGCTTTCTAAGCCTGGTGGCTTCACACAGAATTGCATTTCAGGCAGGATGATGGACATCATCTCCAGTGATGAGCTCTGGCTCCACTGAGAGCCTGGAATTATATAGTTTTTTCTTTTCTTGTCTTCTCTCCCCGCTGCCACCTGCTATAATTTTTGAACTTGTTAGTTAAATTTGATTATGACGTTAATCTCAATGTTAAGCTTATATCTACTTTTATGAGGATAAGTGGCCAACCAGGAGAGGGATACCCTATTAATGCTATGAGAGAGAGATTGCAGAGTGAGCTCAATTTTTATAACCACCAAAAGATTTAAGTAGAGCAGAGATGTTATGAATACTTTAAATATAGAAGAAGGTTCAATGACTGTATTACTTAAAAGAGAATTCAGCCAAGAGATGCAGGGGCAAAAGAACGAGATATGATTCAGTTCTCATAGTAATATGTTTCTTTTAAGAGATAAATATGATGCCATTTAAGCTTCCATTAGAAGCATTCACTTTTATTGGATAAACTAGTTTTCATTCTTGGTCGAAAAGATTATAAATTCCTCTCTATGAAAATTAAAATTTTCCATTAAAATTTCAGATGCTTTATGAAAAGCAATTTCTTGTTGGTAAGACAGATATTTTGGTTGAATTTTTATTTGAAAAAAAAAAATAGGGCAAGATCCCTTATTGCCTTGGAGTTTGAATGCAAACTGATAAAACCCTGCATATTAGGAAAGCCAAAAAAAGAAAAAGGAGACAGAGGGTGATGAAGGAAACTGAATAGAGGCAAGAGGTGCATGCCTGGGTGATAAAGGAAGAACTTTTCTTCCTTCTGTATTTTGGCTCATTGTGACATATTTTTCACTTTTAGACTAGAAGATCTGGTCCATATTTTCTTTATGAAATGGTATGAGATAATAAATCAGCTCAACTGGAAAGAAAAGAAGACAAACTTTGCAATGGGAATATTATCTCTGTTTAAATCTCCTGTTGGTTACCTGTATTTACAGGAGAACCTTCAACCATTTAAGTGATTGCAATTAAATTGCAAACTGCCTGAGCAATTTATAATGGAGAATACATGTTAACAAAATGTCTTTGGACACAGACAATGAAAGCAGGCTTTCTCTCATGAGCTAAAAGCCATGCTGCAGACCAAATTCTTCTAGAGTCAGAAGCCCAATTTGAGGATCATATTTATGGCAAGATTTGTTTGTCTGTCTGTGTAGTTAGAAATAGTCCGTTTGTCCCTTACAGGGGCACCACCTGGTGGTGTAAGACGCAAGAATCTCTTTCAGGCTGGACTGCTTCCCTGGGTGAAGTGAGAGTAGGTATTATTGTTGCCTCTGTCTTGCATAGTTGCCTGTCTGAACAGCCCATGTAAGGTTGTTCAGGTTTCAAAAACAAATTATATTTGCAATGTCTTCTGTTTTCCATGGGAATTGCCACCTGATAAGGAATCTTGGCTAAGCACCCATAGTCAGTCAGACTCTTCATCTTTAAAATTTTGGTCTAACCATGATACTTCAAGGTGTGTAGTTTCTAAAAACCCAGACCCAGATCTGTTGTCCATCCCATACATTTTTTTGTTTCTTATGTATCTAGTAACTTACACTGAGTGGACTTGCTGCTAGCAAGGCTTGCTGAAAAGCAAACTCATGTAACAACCAGTTCCTGGTCGAACAATCTGCTCATGCTGGGTACGGGTCTTAAAAGCTGTGTAGTGAAAACAACTCAAGAAGCACAACAAATTCGTCACCATCAGGTTTCCAGAGCTGTGTAACTTCTGTGAGATCACTGCATATTACATGGTTGCCAATGTAGTCCAACACATTGTAATTGTGCATTGTAGTAGTAAACACACACTGCTGGGCTATTTGATATATTTAGTGCAGAGATGTGGTAGAAGACTGGGCCTTAGAGCATAACTGAACAGGGCTTTTAAAGAAATTGAGTAATGAAGCATTGTAATTGGTACCTGTCGTTTGAGTTATTTTTCCTGGGTTGGTAATGAGATGAAAGGCAGTCAGAACACAGAATGGGAACAGCCATCTTTGAACTTAATATCTTGCAGGTAATACTACTTCTACCAGAACATGACATTTCTACTATCTAGGCCACCAGATGATGTGACAGTTGTTTCAGAGATCTTCCTCCCGGGCAAAACTTGCAAGCAGTACCTAAAACTAAAAATACAGATACAGCTATTTTTGTAAATATTCTTTTCTGTCTTAAATTGTAACTTTTTATTGAGAAATATGTTATATTCACCCATTGTCACACAAAGAAACACCAGTGAGTGAATTAAATTTTTGAGAACTGTGTAACATTGAAAATTGGACCATTTATATCTAATTTATATCTAATTTATATATAATTAATTTTGATATAAAATATCAAAATTTATATCTATGTATCGTAGAAGAGGAAATTGTATGAAAGTGGGATTTGTCATATTTTTTATTGACGATTCAGCAAAAGAAACTCAAAGCAGGAACTGCAAAAGGAAAACAGATAGTTACATGATTAATGATTTTTCCTGTCTTTGATGTTCCATTCAGCACAAACATCTGGAACTGAAGTATAGACATTATCCTGGTCCTGAGACGTTCTGGGTCACATATGTATTACTTCAGCCTACAAAGAGGTGGACAAAACCAGATCTGGACTTACATCAGTTGCTAATTGTGCAGCATAGAGTGTTCAGTGCCAGCAAAGCTACTCATTCTCACAAAGCCTTTGCAGGTGGGATGGCTTGACAAAAAGACACAATAACCAGACCAGTAACCTTCATGGCCAGGGGAAGTCATAATCTTTTTTCTACTGAAACAAAACTGGGCAATCTATTCTGTCCAGGAAGCCTTTTTCCTCTGCTCATTGAAGGGGAAGGCACTATCTCACACATCACCTCTGACACTACAGCAGTATTGCTATACTTCTTGGGCTTCCCAGGAGCCGGGGATTGATTTCAAAGCATGCCACATCTACAGTTAAAAACTGAAATGCAGAAAGCTGGGAAGCCCAATGTGCTGGTTCTTCTGGAAACTGACCTGGTTGGCAGGGTCTGGACTAAGCCCCTTTCCTCTCATGTTATTTCTTTCCTGGAGTAGAGATGTCACCAGCTGTTTATATACATATGACTATGGTCTTCCAATGGTTCATCTACTGAAACGTATGTGAATCTTGAAGGCTGGTGCTTCTTGTAGTGAGAAGGTAAACAGCCATAAAATATCTTCACAGTTTCATGACAAAACCTCTTCCTGCTTTCTTGAGGTGCCCTTTCAGTTGTCTTATCTTGCCCTTAATTTACTGTTGAGGGTGAATGACATAGCTGTGTTGTTATTTATTTATTTATTATTCTGGCAAGCAGGCTGTGGGTTATCTGGAATACAGTTCCCACTATGACAGCCGTTTTTAATTTCTTTGAGTGAGCAATCTCTCCTCTCTGACACTTTTCTGTTTGAAAAATATGATTCAGTGCGATTGAGGAGGCAACATAATTAGCTATGGCACAGCTGGGATCACTAGATTTTTTTAGCTTTACAAAAACTCAGCTCTCCCATTTTATGACCTACACATCTTTCCTCACTTATTCAGTCACACTGGAGTAAAATATCCAGATGTAAACTATTAAATATCTTTTTGTTTTCATAGAGTTGCATTTTTAAATTATCTCAGTAACCACTTAAGTCGTAAGTGAATGTCTAATACTTTGCTTTTTTTTTTCTCAAAGTTTAGGATTGTTAAATACTAGAATGATGCAAAATATTTTTTTCTAGGTATTTCTGTAATGTGATGGTCACCTTTGTGTTAGAGAACAGAAAAAAACCCTAATTTAAAACCATTCCATCCCAGACAGCTTGGACAATAAAATAAAGTTTGAAAGCAAAGACATGTTATTCTGTTCAGTGTTTTACACCTGGGAGATTAAAATAGACAGACTGCATGTGCTATCTACACAAGTTTGTAGGTGGATAAATTGAGAGGAAGTGAGTCATACTAAAGGTTGGTCACTGAAGGTCACACAGGAACGAGGGAGTAAGTATCTTTTCACTGATGACCTCCTGACTGGATGTTTTGTGCCTCAGTCTGCAATGCTGTTCTCGTCCTGATAGAAAGATACTTACTGCTACTGCTCAAAAACATGTCTCTGCAATATCAATGAACAGGTGCACTTTGGGATGAATGCATAATAAACCCAAGAAATTTATTAGGAAAAAAACATTTTAGGGTCTGATTAATCTATGGAAAGATTGAAGTAAGGGGAGGATGCTGAAGGAGACTAATCCATTTCAGTGAATATGCAAGACAATATTGCTGAAGTTGATAAAGGTGGGTCTATATTATAAAGAGATCAGGATTCAGAACACGTTTTGTGACTTATACAGAGAAAATTATTACTTCCCATTAAAGAATTAACTTTCACACAAAATGGGAAAGTTGATTAGTGAACCTCAGAGTGGCTAGTTACTAACATTATAAAATTAATGAATGTATGAAATATTTAATTTCATATGTAAATATCTGTCAATAGAAATTAATTACTTCATGCAATAAAATTCACTTATTGCACAGAGGATCAAATATTAAACATGTGCTGAATTAAAAATGTATTTTCTTAGCTTGTATGTAATTTATTTGGATTCCTGTTGAAGATTTTTGTTACTGAATAAAAAACATAGATCAAACTCAGTAATAAGAAAACTCTCTTTCTATTTTCGGTATCTATGAAAGGTTCATAAAGTAAATCCTTGTTCCTGGAGAGGATCATCTGTAAGTGCAATTGACCTCAGATTTCATTGGCACTGCAAGAAATTAATGAAATAAAATATATGCTTAAGAGTTTGCAGGACTGTAGCCTATGCTTCCATCATAATGTAATTTCATGCTATTGGACTGTGAGAATAAGTACAACATCTGCAGCTTTTGCAACTCTCCTAGATAAATGGCACTCTCATATTTTGATTTTTGATGCATCAATCCACTGATCTGGCAAACACATACTTGATATGCCATGACTTAGGTTGTGTTAATCTTTCAGCCAAATCCTGTTGCTTGTACTGGATTTACTAGCTTTGTTCTTGTGCATCACATCATCTCCCAGTCTTCCTCTACTACATGAAAAGTTTGACATTTTCAAGCAGTGTATGTAGCTAGTTCTGCTTACAACTCCAACTGTGCAGGTTAAATATTATGTAGGTTGAAATGTACAGGAATAAGGTAGTATTCTTTTAAACATCTTAAGCCAGGTAGTGCTAGTTGCTCTGTCGTATGAAATTTTGAGAGGGATTGGTGAGAACAGCATGTTCATATGTATTTAATTAACAGTGTTATTTGGGATTCATCTGTACTAGTGTCATGTTTTTAATTGTGTTTAATAAAACATCAACTGGAGGTGAAAACAGATACAGTGGTCTTATGAAAAGAGAATTGCTGCCTGCACCTACTAGGCATGCAAGGAAATTGCTCGTTTTTGGGAAAAATAGGATTACAAAATGTTTGACTGTTTTGGGAAAATGGACTTACTGGTGGATCCATCCTCTGCTGAAGTAAACAATACGGTAAAAGTTTGAATTCTGTTGGTCATTAATAATGTAAGTGATAAGAAAGGTTGCTGTTTTATTGATTGGGGTGGGTGGCAAAAAATTGTAACCTAACAGCTGCTCTTAAACTTGAAAAGAAAACATTTGCTGAAATTGTGGAGACTGTGTTTCCACTGCTCTGCTCCCAAAAGCCTTGGAGGTCCCTTGTTATAAATGAAATCCAGAAAAGAAATAATTTCTAGATGTTTTTTATTTAAGAAAGCTAATAAAGCTTTATAATAAAGGGGGTTGTGGCGACGAGGGTCTTGGCGTCTTCTCCCAAGTAACTAGTGATAAGACAAAAGGAAATGGCCTCAAGTTACACCAGGGGAGGTTTAGATTGGACATTAGGAAAAATTTCTTCACTGAGAGGGTGGTCAGGCATTGGAACAGGCTGCCCAGGGAGGTGGTGGAGTCGCCATCTCTGGAAGTGTTCAAAAAACGTGTGGATGTGGCGCTTCAGGACATGGTTTAGGGAACATGGTGGTGCTGGATTAATGGTTGGACTTGATGATCTTGAAGATCCTTTCCAACCTAGTTATTCTGTGATTCTGTGAAAGCATTGCTAATTTGGATGGTGTTTGAATAATTTGTCAGGTTCATTATTAGTCTCTGTAATCTAAAATAGATAAAATATTTGCCTTATTGGCTGGTAGCAATCACATCCTGAAACTTACCTTAATAAAAGCCTATCTGAAAATGTAGGTTATAACGTACTTCTAGTCACTATCTCCAGAAGACAGACTTTCTGACATCCTGATCACAACATATATCACATGGTTTTTTTCTGAGGTTGGTTAATTATCATCCTGATATATAACTTAACAGCATTACATCCTATAAACAGGCTGCCATGGCAGAGACTGTTGTTCTGTGTTCCTGGGCTTGTTGTACCAAGGCTAAGAAACTCAGGATACTTTGATGGCAGACTTTTTCCCGTAAGAGGTGGCTCACAATGATTTTCATACACAGTAAATGCAATCAATATATGAGATGGATGCTGATACTGAAAGTCCTTTAGACTTTGCTTTGCAAATTTTTTGCTTCCTCAGAGCGCCACTGTGTTTCAAACCACAGACAAGTTCTGAGGTTAGTTTTCGAGGAAAAGTTTCACCACTGTCTCTGACTACAGTTTATGAATTGCTAGTCTGAATCCTTAATGCAATGAAGCGAGAGCTAGTGCTGATTGTTGCCTTCTTGCAGGGATAGGAAGATTTTTGGGTACACCATGTGATAGTAACAAATTAGGGTGCCAGCTAACAAGAAAACAGATGGTCTGGTGGGAGGTGTACTTGTGGGACTTGTGCCAGAGGCAGCTGATACATATTACGTGAAGGTGATTAGGGAATTGTTAACTCACAGGTACTGTAGTGTTCATCGAAACTGTTAGCAAATGTTACAGGTGTTTAAAGATACTCCATTGCTTTTCAAGGAATGGCCGGGCATCCTGTGGCAGTGAATGTTAAACAGACTCCTCTGAAGCATTTAAACAACATGTTTTAATTGCAGTAACTGTTCATTCTAAATACCTGCAGTACTGTCTTTGAATTTAGGTAACTTTTTACAGACAGTGGTGGTGTAAAATCTGTTTCCCTGTACTGATAAAGTGGAAATGAAACTTGATTCCCATCTACAGAAGTCTCACTGTTTCCTGAAAGAAATGCTATCAAACTTACCAGTTAAATGCCACATTACTAGAAATGGTGGAAAGATATATTCACACAATCATCAAATTATGCTGTGTTATTGGCAAAAATAGCCTACAATATGGTGCAAACTTCTTACTAGACTATGTAAATTTAGCATTAGCAGTGATATTACAGCATATTATTTAAGGTTCTGAAGCACGTGTTAAACTGGATTCACTTAAGTGCTTTATTATAAAAAAATGGGAGGAAGAGGACTTGATTAAACCTGGAGTTGAAATGAGATAGGAAATGGATTTCCCCTCTCAAGTGTGTGTCTGAAGGAGGGAACAGGCAACTGTCAAAACACAGGGAAAGATCTCTCCCTGGAGTGCCAGAAACTGGTTATGTACTTGCTTTGTAGGAGACTTGATTTCAAACCACAAGTTTCTCAGACAAGCCCAGGGCCCAAACCTTATGTCTTACAAGTCATTACTCTAACCCTTGGCTAGCGTGCAGTTGATATTTGCCTCTGACTTTTACTCCAAGCTCCATCTTAGAGTTGAGAATTCATTTCAACCTAAAGATTTATCGAAGTGGTAGACTTCTACAGTTGCATATCAACAATAAACTTTTTTTTTCACTAAAGAAGCTAATTTCTCACTCATTTTGACAGGTTCATCAAGTGGAAAAAGACTAGAGATGGCAGAAGCTAGCTGTCACAAACCCCAGTTTTTCCTTTTTTTCCTCTCAGCTTTTTGTTGGTTTATTTTTTTCAAGGCGTGAAATGCCATGCAACCTTAACTCTTCTTTTCCTCCTTTTAGAACCACTGTTAGTCCTGTCCTGCCTTGGCTGTTATTCTTCCAGTGAACTGGATCTTTGGGAAGGAGATTTCTTTTAAAGTACATTTATTAAAGAACTAACATCAGCAACCAGGGTATTAAACTTGCTTGTTAAAAGCATAACAACATTCTGTGCCACACTGGGAAGAGGACGCATAGTAAACAAATTGGCTCTGGTGGGTAGAGAGTTGAACTGTATGAGGCATTGTACAAGGGGCTTCATTTCATGGAGAGAAGTGCCTTAAGTACTGTACAGAATAGAGCCAGATCCTGGATTTTGGTGGTAGCTGATTTCTTTTTCTTCTTTGACCCTTCAAAAGACAGGTTCCTGATAAACCTCAGTATAACAGTCCTAGAAATGATGTAGGTCAATAACTTTAGCAGCTGAAGCCTTTCGGGCCCTTTCTAGCAGAAATTCAGGCAGGATGGTCCACCCAGGGCTGGATTAGTGGCACAGGCACAATTATTATGCTAAAGACGGAGGTACAGACCTGTCCTGGGTGAGAGGTGTCACATCCAATACAACACCATAATGTAGTTGTTTTTTGCCAGAAGGATGGCATAGAGCTATACTACAAAGCACGATGTTGAGCTAAATCACAAACCCACTCTCAGGGTCAATGAGTGAGGATATTGTCATGCTGGCCTTCCTGATGATGTGATGCAACTATGACCACTGTGCAGAGGGAAAAACTTATGTCTGCCCTTAAAATGTGAAAGAATGTAGTAACAATGTTGATCTTGGGGGATTGAGCAATTGGGAGAAGAATGATGAAGATCTATTCTGATGTCAAAGCACTCAACATAGATCTAACATCTGTTTGCTTAGTTGCTTTAGGAAGTGTACAGACATAGAACAGTAGAAATACATGTGGTTCCAGGTTGTTTCAAGTCACTAGTTACTGGTTTTGGACTTTGAAGCTGAATATCTCAGAGACATTGAAAGGACTCAAAAGTACTGGTTAATGTTGCAAGGACACTCGATGCAGTAAGCACCACTGGGATGACAGAAGCTTTTTAAAATAGGTTGTTTTAGAAGACACATTGTTGCTGACATGCGGAAATAACTTCAAAGGGCACTGAGGCAGAAACATATGTTCTGACTACTCATACTCTCCATGGAAATGCAAAGCTACTGACCTCCTGGATATGGTTTTCGGTCCTTCCTCTGGCCTCAGGTTTGTCTGCTATCATCTGGGATGGCTTTCAGAGTGGGACAGCTAAAAGGACTGTCCCAGCAGCATTGGAAAGGTTTATACTTGCACGTTTCATATTCTAGGGAAAAGGCTATGCACACCATTAGGGTTTCATGTCGGCTAACAGTCCTCTGATCTAATGCTATCCTTTTATCTGAATCTGGTAATTATGATCTTTGTCATGTCTTGTTAGGGTGCATGAAATTATATTTGCGGTCACTTACACACAGTATAATTGCACTCAGCTAGTAAGATGTAATGCAATACAGATTCCCTTTCACATCCTCCTTTTATTTTTCTGTGAAATGGCTTCACCAAAAGCAAAGGGATCTCAGACTGTTTCACTTACAGTTGTCTGCTTCTGAAACTTGGAAAGTAACAGCCATGCATGATCTGAGTAACTCCCTGTTGATACCATTTAGCAGTGGCTTTTTCAGTATTCATGCTTAATCAAATCCAACATGTAAAATAAAGCTCAGTGAGGGATGACTAAATTAATCTCTTTCTTGCAACCACCTGCCCTGCACCATCCAGCACATCCCAGATGTGAGAATGTCAGCTACCACAGAAGAGAAGTACTGTGTAAATTCTTGGGATGGGTTCCATGCTAGTGTTAAAAATCCTTCTGATAAGTAGAAACTATTCTATGTGGAATCTAAATGTGCAGCAACAGTCAGAAAGAGGGAACAACATGGTGGAGTACACATTGGATCCTCCTGTGGCTTCCCAGGTGGATGTGGACAATATGGATTTCTTCATGTTGTCTCCTTTCATCCTGCAGGCTATCTCTTTGGAAACTCAGAAGGGCTCTGGAAGTTTGGTCTGACAGATTTGAGTGGGACTAATTTTTTAATTGGGTCTGAAAAATGCCTGTAGGAAGGGTTAAATGAAAGGCTAAAGCTTTACTTCACAGATAGTGAAAGTGTAAGTAATCTGTGAGATATGTTATCTCGGACATCCCTGAAGAAACCTCTGTGGTGTTCTATTTAAATTTTAAAATAATAAATTACTTCAGTACTAATGGACAGGACTTACTTAAAAATGAATAAAATTAATCTTGAGGTGGGAAGGGAATTAGAACAAGATACTCCGGCCTCCATGGTTATTGCTATTTTATTTTCAACCAACATTCTGCATGGAAATGATAATTTCGAATGTGTGCAGCACTGCTTCTGAAGGCAGCTCTGCATCTGTTTTTGAATCTGTGGTATGACTTGAGGTACCTACAACTAAATAACTAGAAAGCAGCATTGCACATTAACAGGTTGAGAGTATGCGCTTCATGGTTACAGTGAAAGTGTAAAGGAATCCAAATTTTATTTTAGCATTTATTATTTGGGCCTGTTTGCAGTTATTTTGTTGCTCTTCCTTTTTACAATCACATATCAGAGCGTGAGTGCTTCCACTTACCCAATTCAGAAAGACTGCCTTCACTGCAGGCTTTGGAGGCATGCTGGGAATATAGGTTATGTATACTGAATTAGTTACATTGCAGATAAGTAGTATCATGCATTATGGTATTGCTCTGTACATTACTATATGTACATAGTATCAGTAATGACCTCATGCATGAGTTTGTCCTGGAATTTATAGGTGAGATCAGAATAAAATTTAGAGATGGGTTTTGCTCTCTCTCTCTTCATACTTCAAAGAGATGCTTCTTCATAAAGAATGAGAAATCTTTTGAAGTAGCATTTTGAATTTTCAAATATGTTATACTTCTGAAGGAGAGGAAAGGACACTGAAAAAATCACAGCAAAATAATACAGTTTATCACAGGAACAACCACATACAATCATCCACCTTATCAAAAACTTGTAATTCCTACTCTGCTAGTTAAACACTGACTCCAAAATTAGCAAATAATGCTTCAGAGCATTCTCTGAACTCTTCAACATTCAGACTATGTCTGAATTGTTCAATAATTCATTGTTCAATATTATAGATTCCTTCCTTTGTTTTCTGTTGTTTTTCTTTTCTCCAAGAGTAAGATTTAAAGCATCCTCCTTTTTCAAAGGTAAAAACCTCCAGACAACACACTGAAGGCATGGAAACTGGAGTCCTTTAATCAATTGTTGAATACATAGTAAAATTAATAAAAGATTAAATATTTGTTTGCCTGAGCCTCACGTAAGTGCCGCCTTTCCCATTATGACAGGTCCTTAGAGGATTAATATTTGTTTTTATTAGAAATTGTGGCATTACCTGCCAATTATGGCAAATGTCAGAGTCTCAGGTTGGAATTCAGGCTTTGGATAGAATCACAGTGTAATTTCAGTTCATTACTCACATCTGAGTTTCTGGTTGGCTGTCACATGGTGTAAGTGTAATATTAAGCATGGAAGGCAACATGAACATTGGAGCTTCTCCTGGGTTGCCATGTTGCCCTGATCTGTTACAGAACAAGGAGCATGTTTTTCTTACAGATGACCTGTCATGTTTTGTGCAAGATATAAGCGCATTTACTTTAAGACTATCTCAACTCTACATTCCTAAAATAACCTTGAAAAAATGGTTGGTAGCGGGCCTGTATCTGTCTTGTTTATATTGGTATAAATTAAGGGACATGATAGTAAAACAAGTGAAATCAGAATCTCACCCTTGGCATGGTGTAAAATGTTACAGCTTGCTTATGAGATGTGCAAGTTATCACAAAGACTGTCCTTCAGAGTATGACCTGACCTTTTCCTTGAGAAATGCTTATACAACGTATTACTTAAATACTAAGTTATAGCTACAGCTAAATTGCATGCAGCTATTAATTTGGTTGAATGTCTAGCTGACATCAATAAATCTAGTTGACATTATGAGACCCTGATATAGTCCTTGTTGATGGGTTGCAACAGAAAGGTTCATGAGCTTCAACATTAGTAGTAAGTCAGTTAATAAATAAAGCTAAGTAAACTTGATTCTGTTCTGCTCAGGTAGTTGCTTGTGCTTGTGTGCTGCCCACCATTCTCTGTTTTGCTCAGACAAGGCTGTGAAGCAACTGAGAAGTTAGAGATGTCAAAGGAATTTTTTTTTCCTCTTATTTTTCCTTCTCCCCCACCCCTTATATGAATGATTGCGCAATGATTTCATTTAGTGAGATGTTGTGGCCTGTTTAAGGAAGCAGGATACAAGTTCATGCTGTTTCCCAAATTTAAGAGGGGCAGGGAAGCAAACTTGAATATACCTATCCTTTAAATCACTCATCTGCTGGTTCTGAAAGTAGGATGCAATAAACGACTAAGACAGCATTGGCAACAGGCTTCCTTCTCCTATTTGTCCCAGTGGCTCGACATGGCAAGCCTGATCCTAACCTAAAGCAAAAACTTGACTTGGCTAGCCAGCAGTGTATGCCTCCTCATGGAGAATGCATACCCACCATATTAGCTTCCACCTTTAAGTTGTGGTCTGCACCAAGAGGAGGGACCAGAGAAGGGAAGTGCTTGGAATTCCTCTACCATCTGCTTCTAACCTATGTCAAGGTCTGAGACAGTGACAGGAAAAACCTAGGACTTCATCTTTTCTCTCCCAAACCTTACCCCTTGCTCTTTATAGAATCATAGAATCATTAAGGTGGGAAAAAACCTCTAAGATCATCAAGTCTAACTGTTAACCCAACACCACCATGCCCACTAAACCATGTCCTGAAGTGCCACATCTACATGTTTTTTGAACACCTTCAGTAATGGTGACTCAACCACTTCCCTGGGCAGCCTGTTCCAATGTCTGACCACTCTTTCAGTAAAGAAATTTTTCCCAATATCCAATCTAAACCTCTCCTGGTGCAACTTGAGACCATTTCCTCTCATCCTACCACTAGTTACTTGGGAGAAGAGATCAACATCCTCGTCACCACAACCCCCTTTCAGGTAGTTGTAGAGAGCAATAAGGTCTCTCCTCAGCCCCCTCTTCTCCAGACTAAACAATCTCAGTTCCCTCAGATGCTCCTCATAAGACTTGTGCTCCAGACCCCTCACCAGCTTTGTTGCCCTTCTCTGGACATGTTCCAGCAACTCAATGTTTTTCTTGTAGGGAAGGGCCCAAAACTGAGCACAAATATTAGAGGTGTGGCCTCACCAGTGCTGAATACAGGGCCATGACAACTTCCGTACTCCTGCTGGCCACACTATTTCTGATACAGGCCAGGATGCTGCTGGCCTTCTTGGCCACCTGGGCGCTCTGCCAGCTCATGTTCAGCTGGCTGTCAACCAGCACCCCGGCACCTCTCCAGCCACTCTTCCCAAACCTGTAGTGTTGCCTGGGGTTGTTGTGACCGAAGTGTAGGATCCAGCATTTGACCTTGTTAAGCCTCATACAGCTGACCTCAGCTCGTCTATCCAGCCTGTCCAGGTCCCTCTGCAGAGCCTTCCTACCCTCCAGCAGATCAACCCTCCCACCCAACTTGGTGTTGTCTGCAAACTTACTTAGGGAGCACTTGATCCCCTCATCTGGATCATTGATAAAGATATTAAGCAAGACCGGCCCCATAAACGAAGCACTGGGGAACACCGCTTGTGACCAGCCACCAACTGGATTTAGCCCCAGTCACCACAACTCTCTGGGCTCAGCTGTCCAGCAAATTCTTTACGCAGCAAAGAGTACACCTGTCTGAGCCATGAGCCACCAGTTTCTCCAGGAGAATGCTATAGGAGACACTGTCAAAAGCTTTACTAAAGTCCAGGTAGACAACATCCACAGCCTTTCCCTCATTCACTAGGTGGGTCACCTGGTCATAGAAGGAAATCAGGTTGGTCAAGCAGGACCTACCTTTCATGAACCCATGCTGGTTGGGCCTGATCCCTTGGTTGTCCTTCACATGTCCTGTGAGCACCCTCAAGATGAACCTCTGCATAATCTTCCCCAGTACCAAGGTCAGGCTGACAGGTCTATAGTCCCCCAGATCCTCCTTCTGGCCCTTCTTGTAGATGGATGTCACATTCACAAGCCTCCAGCCATCTGGAGGGACCTCCCCTGTTTAACCAGGACTGCAGACAAATGATGGAGAGTGGCTTGGCACTTGCCACAGTACTAGGTCTGGATATTAAAGACACAGGCCAAGAATGCGTTATGTACCTCAGCCTTTTCCTCATCCTTGGTGACAATGTTCTCCCCCACATCTAATAAGGAATGGAGATTCTCTTTGGCTCTCTTTTTGTTGTTAATATATTTGTAAAAACATTTTTTGTTATCCTTTATGACCGTGGCCAGATTGAGTTCTAGCTGGACTTTTGCCTTTCTAATTTTCTCTCTGCTTGACCTATAGAGATCCTTGTACTCTTCTTGAGTTGCCTGCCCTTTCTTCCAAAGGTGATAAACTCTCAATTTTTTTCCTAAATCACAGCAAATATTCCCTGTTCGACAGTCCAGTTGTCTTTTCCACCAGCTCTTCTTACAGCACATGGGGACAGCCTGTTCCTGTGCCTTTAAGACTTCCTTCCTGAAGAATGACCATCTTTGCTGGACCCCTTTGCCCTTCAGGAGTGTCTCCCAAGGGACTGTCTCAACCAGAGACCCAAACAGCCTGAAATCTGCCCTCCACAAGCCCATGTTAGTGGTTTTGCTGACCCCGCCTCTCTTCACCAAAAACTGAGAATCTAACATGTCATGGTCGCTAAGCCCAAAATTGCCTCCGACCACCACATCCCCCACCAGTCTTTCTCTGTTTGTAAACAGCAGGTCAAGCGGGGCACCTCCCCTAGCTGGCTCACTTACTAGCTGTGTCAGGAAGTTATCTTATCTTCCACACACTCAGGAACCTCCTAGACTGTTTCATCTCTGCCATGTTGTGTTTCCAGCAGACAACTAGTAAAATGAAGTCCCCCACAAGAACAAGGGCTTGTAACAACGATTGTAAGACTTCTGCCAGACACTTTCAGAATGCTTCATTTGCCTCTTCATCCTGGTTGGGTTGTCTGTAATAGAATTCCAGCAGGATATTTACCTTGCTGGCCTTCCCACTCATCCTTACCCATAAGCACTTGACCTTATAATCACAATCGTTGAGTTTTGTACAGTCGAAACTCTCCCAAACATACAGAGCCACCCCACCACCTCTTCTTCCTTGCCTATCCCTTCTGAAGAGCTTATATCCATCCATTGCAGCATAAGAGTCATTCCACCATGTTTCTGTGATGTTAAGTCATAGCTATCCTGCTGCACAATGGCTTCCAGCTCCTCCTGTTTGCTGTCCATGCTGCGTGCATTAGTGTAGATGCTCTTGAGCTGGGCTATCAATTTTGCCCCCAACATTGTCATGCCACCCCTAGGCTCGTTCCTAGTGAGCCTGGTTTTAACCCCTTTGCCCTTCAAACCTAATTTAAAGCCCTCTCGATGAGTTCTGCTAACTCATGAGCAAGAATCCTTTTGCCCCCTTGAGATAGCTGAACTCCATCTGTTACCAGCAGGTCCAGTGCCATGTAAACCTCCCCAGGTTAAAAAAACCCAAAATTCCACTGATGGCACCAGCGTCTGAGCCACGTGTTAACCAGGTGTGTTTTCCTGTTCCTTTCTGTGTTCCTCTCTGCCACTAAAGGGATTGACGAAAACACTACTTGTGTTCCTGATCCTTCAATGAAATGCCCCAGTCTCCTGAAGTCCCTTTTGATTCCTTTTGGACTTCTCTCTGCAACCTCATCACTGCCAACCTGCATAACTGTCCTGGTTTCAGCCAGGATAGAGCTGGTTTTCTTCACAGAAGCTAGCGTGAGACTGTGTTTTGGATTTGGGATGAGAAACTGTTGATAATGTGCTGATGTTTTGGGTTGTTGCTGAGCAGTCAAGGACAGTCCAGCTTCTTGTACTGGCCTGCCAGCGAGCAGGCTGGGGGTGCACGGGGAGCTGGGAGGGGACACAGCCAGGACAGCTGACCCAGACTGGCCAAAGAGATATTCCCTACCATACGATGTCATACCCAGTACATAAACTGGAGTTGGCCGGGGTCAGAAATCGCTGCTCGGGGACGGGCTGTCGATCACTGGGTGGTGAGCAATTGCTGTATTGGGCATCACTTGTTCTTGTACATTCCTGTGTTGGTATTATCATTGTTGTTCCCTTCTTTCTTTCTGTCCTATTAAACCGTGTTTATCTCAACCCACAAGTTTTGTTCCCAATTCTCTTCCCCGTCCCACTGTGGGAGGGGGAGTGAGCGAGCGGCTGCGTGGTGCTTAGTTGCCGGCTGGGGCTAAACCACGACAATAACCAATAGCAGGTAATAATCAGAGGGCCATACCAGCCCAGGGAGTTTCCTAGTGAAGTCTCTAACCCAGGCCCCAGGGAGACAGCAGACTTCCCTGTGGGATGGGTCTGGTTGTCATATTGGGCCCTCTGTTCCCCTCAGAAGGGAATTTCCTACAACAATTACCCTCCTTTTTTTCTTAACAGAGGCAGTCGTAATGTGTGGGGCTGACTGACTTACCCTAGGCAACCCCCTGGACAATTTACATCCTCATGTGCCTGGCCCTCAAGTTCCAGAGCTCCATACCTGTTGTGTAAGGGCAACTGGGAAGGTGAGAGAGGCAGGGAGGGGATTTGCTTGCTGCTCCGAGCAGGGACCTGTTTCTATTACCCCCCATCTCTTAGGTCCTCTCCTTCCACCTGGTGGCAAGAGGATAAGGGATCATCTGCTGCTTGTGGGGCCTCCATCTGCTGCCTTTGCCTCAGGGATGGCCGGGTGTGGTTCCACCAATCTATCTGTCTCTTACACTCCCTAATACTCCTCAGCCTCTCCACTTCCTCTGTCAGCTCTGCCCTCAGTCTGAGCAGATCACTCACCTGGTCACACCACACACCAGTGTTGTCTCTGCTGGCCTCCAGCACAAATGACAGGCTCAGGCACTCCTTGTGGCCAGACACCTGGACAGCCCTGTGTTTGCATTGGAGCTCTGTCTGGGTTGCCACATTCCTTCTGGCAATGGTTTTTGGCCAAGGAGAGACCATAGCTAGGTCGTCTCCTGGGAGGGCGATGACTACTAGTTGAGAGAGCTTCTAGAGCAAGGGGGGAGCTGCGCCCTGCCCGCATACCTCCCTTGCACGCCCTGCCTGCGTGAACTGCTGTGCCATGCCCTTCTGCTGCACCACGCACTTCTGCTGCGCCACGCCCTGTTCACTGCGCTCCTGGTCACTCGTGCTCCCTGGGGCTGCTCTTGGACATGAGGGGCTTTGGCTGCCGCCCCTCCTGTCCCCGCCTGGGCAGAGCCAGAGCTGCCGCTCCTCAGGAGCCCGCTCTGCTGGCCCAGGGTGGGGGCTGAGGCACCCTCTCTCTCCCTGCGCTTTTGCCCTTGTGGTTTTGCCGCTTTAGGAAGAGTCCCCCGGCATGACCCTCCGCTCTGGAGCCCTTCGCCTTGGTGGCTTCTTTTTTCCTTTAAATCTCTCTCTGCCTGATCTGGTATAAATTTGCAGTTATCTTAGGCAAACCTCATGGTGACTTGTGCTTTGCTCTCTTTCTCCTGACACCACAGCTGCCCAGCCCCCTGGCATGTTGTGCAGTGATCCTGACCACTTTAGTACGTACCTAGTGGTACATACCACTCCATGCTCTCCATGACCACTTTAACCCTAGGTCTTTTCCTGACCTTGACACATTCTGCAGAGAGGCAACTGCTGCTTTGATCAAGCAAAGGTCTGTAGTACTCTGGATTGTGAAAACATGTGAATGCCAATAGGTGATACCAGGACTTAGCTCTTTCTGTTGCAAAGCTATGAGGAAGCAAATCTTCTCATCCCCAGGAGCACAAAAAGAACTAGAATTGCCAGAGCAAGAACTATGGAAAGCTTGCATGTTATTCCGTCTCATGAGTGAAGTTTCCTTAGTCTGCACAGAGGAGTTTGATAGCTTTCACTATAAAAATTTGCTTGAAGGAAGACGACATCACGAAATTCTAAACAGAGTAATTTTCACTACATGAATGCCAACAGAAGATCTAAGCACTTGTATTTTAAGTGCACTCTAACCAGGGAGATCTGCTGAATGCAAAGAAAACTGATGGAACCAATTGCCCTGGGAGATTGCGGAGTCTGCATTCTTGGAGAGTGTTGCCACCTGGACATCATTCTGAGCAACAAGCTCTATGTGGCCCTGCTTGAGTAGGAGGTTTAGACCAGATGACCTCCATAGGTCTGTTCCAACCCTGGCCACTCTGTGATTCTGTGATAAATTCCCTTTTGGCAGTGTGGAGAAGGCCTGGGGATCACTGTTAGAATTAAAGTATTCAGGGACAGAAACAAACTTTTGGATATATTTATATAAAATTCATATTTATACACACAGGGTCAGCTAAAGCTATATATGCTTCTTTCCCTCTCTCATTATTCAATATTGACATAAATGAGTAGAATATTTCAGCAGATTTTCCTAAGTTTAAATATCTGAATTGTTATTTCATAAGTGTTCTCAAATGAACTCAGTTGTTTTAGATACCCAAATGCAGCTTTGGAAGCCTGACCTGAAGGATTTTGGTTTTATTTTTGAAGGTGTAGGTTCTAGAATTTTAGAAATGTTGTTTCTTCATGTACACTTTGTTCCTTTAACTGGCAAATAAAAAGCCTTTATCTAGTCATCACTACAGAGACAACTAGAAGCATTAGAGTTAAAAAACAATATCCTTTTCCTGTCTTTGTGGAATATTAGGAAAAAAATCAGGTTAAGCTCTCATTCCAGAATCTCTCTTGTTGTTGGCAATGGTGTATACACTGCTGGCTGGAAAACAAATACTACAGGATGCAAAATAGATGAGGTCATTGCAGGCTTTTTGGTGGTTTGAGATTTTGTTAGGTTTGGTTCTTTTTTTCTCCAGAAAAAATGGACAGGTAGTCACAAAAGTAGTGGTGTGAACTGCCATGTGATTTTGTGGAGAATAAATGTTGGGCATCAGCTGTGTCAGTTTTTAGTTTTCTGTCTAGAAGAAAACATTTGAAAATATTCACTGCAACATATCTAGTTGGTCTTTGTTGCAGCTTTTCACACTCCTGTGCAACTAAAACAAAGTAATCACAGTAAACCACAGATTGCAGTGTTACTTTTGATATCTTCAAGTCTTTGAGAGAAGATACAGAGCCAAATGCCAAGCCTAGCCTTGATTGTCACAATATGCTGACTGGCAATGTTGTAGAGTCTCATTGTATTTGTTGGATTTGCTCTGATTGAAGTTAAGATACCCGAGACTAAAAATAAAAATAAAAACGTGGCTCTCTGGTGGCCTCCAGGATTCTCAGTTCACTTCAGTGAGACACAGAATGTGAAGTTTTTAGTTGTAAGAGGTCGGACCAGCTCCCATTCTGTTACTCTGTGTGGTTGTTGGTGTCATAACATGGTGTGGCATGTTGCCACAGGACACAGTGAGACACCTGCCTGCTTCTGTCATAAGACCTACAAATGCCTTATGAAGAGAATTTTCTACATCTATCCCTCTGTTTCTTTTATTCTTTGGAAACATTGCCTCCTTCAGCAAAGTAATGAATTTAGACATGAAAGCTGTAAGACTGTGAATGTATGAGAATATACATTATATATATGTGAATGGATGTACTGTTATTTTAAGTAGATGGACATTTTCTGGTCTGGATTTTTCTCTGATCTGTCAGTGCTACAGTCAAGAGCATTTCTGCTAAAGACTGTAGGTTGATGCCCATGATGGCCAGGCTCTTTCCTTCCCCTTTTTACTTCTTAGCATGAATTCCTCAGGTAAGCTCTGAAATGAAAGGAGATCTCTTGTCAGTGGATTATTCTATCCTTAGTTGATGCCCATATAACTCTGTCAAGGAGTAAGGGAAAATGTTATGAAAGCAAGCCAAGGAAAAACTTTAGTAAGTTTGCTTAGTTGGTTGATGTTCTAAAGAGATCTGGAGCTACTGGGAATGACTTAGGTACTGCTGTTGATGGGTGTAGGGGCACAGCATTTGCTCCATCCCCCTCTGTATTCCCTCTGTACCTTGTGACAGTTGGGCATAGTAACATTGAAACATGTCAAGGTGATCTGCTGCTTCTGCCCTTTAAGGAAGCTGTATATTTAACTCAACACTTCCACTGAATCTGACTGCCAGCTCTGTGTCTAAGCAGGACACATTTTTAATCAATCTATTTTTCTCAGTGAGAAGCATTCCCTATTAAATTTACAAGATGACAAGAAAAACTAATTTGTTATCAAAGTTAATGTCATAATTTCTGTGGAGTAAAAGCACTATAGTTAATGCTATGATGAGGTATAACTAATAGCATTACTAATCATAACTGCTGCAAATTTATAAATAGCAATAGAATGTCATTAAATATGTGAATAATGAAGAGATATCTTAATTGTGTCTTGTCTTGCTATCAGCCACATCAAAATTAGTCTTAGATTTGCAGTGGTTGGTAGACATCTTGGTCTTCTGCTTCTTGAATTTTCCATAAGGCCTTAAAGTCTTAAAAAGAACAGGTTCCTTTCTTTACATTAGCATTGCCTCTCCAAATATTCTTTATGGAAGCTGCACAGCTTCAAATATACAATGGGGAATGTATTAAAATGGGGATGGTGCATTGGTGGTGTTACAATACACCCCCACTATATGTCACCTGTGAGGCACTAGAGTGCAGTACTAACAGTTAAAAGCCAGTTGATTCAACATAAGACAGTTCTTTGACTTATACTTAAAATTTCTTATCCATGAAAAAGTCAGGATTTCATTACTTTACGCAAATATTTCAACACTGATGCAGGATAGATATTGTCATTCCCTGCTCTCCTGACTCTGCTCTACAAATGTGGGACTCCTTTTTATACATTGGTGTACAGATCAGTTTCTCTGCAACCTTTCATGCCTCAACCCCCAACAGTACCCTTTGCCTCATTTTATTTCATTCATATGAGAGGTTGTGAATGTGACTTGAAAACACCCTTCAAAACACCCTTCCAAATGTGTCTCTTGATCTCAGTATGATTTCACAAAGAGTCACAGATGCAACTCCAATATCAGGATTGTAATTTGCTGGGCCACTTTTACAGGTTTTTTTAAAATTTGCCCATGGTTTTAGGGATTTCTTTAGTGTTGCTGTATATCCTGTATTGTTTGTAAGCTCCTGAGAGCTAACAATGAAATAGATTGCATGGTCATTTATACTAGAAGCACAAATGGAAATTTAAGACCCTTTCTGTGTGCAGAAGGAGCTAGTTGCTGGTAAGGAAGGTCTAACAAAAAGTTTGGGTTGAAGGCTGTATGTTACAATATGAATTTTGTATGATTTATTTTCTTTTTTGTTCTTTTTTTTAATTTTTAAATCTCTGTTATCTTTAAGTACACATTCCCAAGGCTTATAATCCTTGAATATTTGTTCGGAGAATAGGATATGTCCTTTCTACAATGATTCTTCATTAAAAAAGAAAATGATATGTGAAGGACAGGCTGAGGCTGCAGTTGCATACTCTGAGGTTACCGTGCATGTTGTTTTACAGTTACAATGTATTTCTTTAAACACATTTGTCTCAAAGTTAATGTCAAACAAGGCATTAACACCAAGATTCTGACTGACTCCAGTCATGATAAAAAAATCTTGGCCAAGACAATTTGTAATTATGAAGCAAAAACTGCACTGATGTCTTTGGGCTGCTCTCAAAGAGGTTGAGCATTCTTCTTAGATGGGGCCCTTCGGTGAATTGACTTCTCCCATGTAACCCTGAGAAAATTAGTGTGAAGTTTCCTGGTGATTTAAATAGGAAGCATGAAAGGTCCGTCCTACAAATCAACTTGACAGCTCTCAGTTTATAAACTTCCAACCATGTAATGCCTTTGTGGTAAACAGAATTTTAAAAGAATCTGATGTTGTCAAATAAACTACATAAAGATAATTTCTGATACAAGTTGTCGGGTTCTTCTATAAGCCTGAAAGCACTACATATATCCTTATGTAGTTTATTTGAAAACTTCAGATTCTTTCAAGATCCAGTTTCTTCTCTAGCTAAGTTTCACCAAAACAAGCTGTGAATGCAAGCACAGAAGAATGATGTGTATGTGAAGTACTATAAAAGTGGATATTAAAAAGTAAATTAATAAATAAAATAATAAATAAAAGTAGATTAATGCTGGAGAGTCAGAGGAAAAAACCTCAATAACCCAAACAAATGTGCATGTATAGTGGGTAGCACTAACAAGTTACATAGCCCAGCGTAGAAAAGTTAGTGTTTTCTGAGAAAAGTCTGGCATGAGCTAGGTTCTACAGCTACAAAAGGGATCAAACTTTCTGAAAGGCTCAGTCAAGGCTAGTCAGCAGGGTTATAGGACTGGAGATATACCACAGTATCATTTAAGTAAATCGGCAGAAGTGGGTGAATATAAAGTGCCATCCCCATTTTATATTTGTTCCATGGAGGTTTAATGAAGCTCCACATACCAGTGTCTGCAGTCATTGACACTCACATGAATTACTGGCATTTCCTTAGATAACAACTTGTTGAACCATCTGTAAAAAGGTTCAACAGGTTTCTTCCATGGTTGATGGAAGAATGGCAGTTGAATTTCCATGTCACTAACTATGCAAATTAGTCCAAGCTCATTACAGTCCCTGAATGGAAAAGTAAAAGGGTGGTTATTTATGGGTATATTTTGCTCAGCCTTGTAATTTCTCCAAGTTCAGGCCTATCCAGACATGAAGTGATCTTGAACATTCATTAATGGTGACACTTTCCAGGATGTCACTTTCATGAATTGAAGGGGGAAAAAAAGAAGAAAAAAAAGACATGTTTCCCTTATAAGCATGTCCTGGACTGCAGTCTAGGCACTGAGAGTTTTGAATGAAATGTTTCTTGTGGTCTGGGAAGAGAGAAAGGCTTATTACAATTACATATTATTTGTGCATTTGTACTAATAGCTGCAAAGGTACAGAAACAGGGACCAGGTTGTAAAACGGTCCTGTGAACCATTTGTAAAAGTGACTTTTGCCAGTTACATACCACGTCTGGTTTCCTCTCCATTACACCAAAAAGTAATGGTGTGCATATTCTGTTATTCTGCAGGCAGAGGAAATTCCTTTAAATTCAAAGCAGATTTGTGTGTTTGTTTCACCTGCAAGTTTTAAGCACCTAAATATAGAATTATTGTTTATTTTTAATTAAGAAAATATGCAATGTAATTTGTTAATGTGCTTTACATTGATAGGCATTTAAAAAAAACATACAATTTACATATGTAAGTGCAAGACTATTGTATATCATGCTGGAAAACAAAATTGGGTTACTTTTACCTTTCATGATATGTTGAAGTTATGGAGTTATGGAATTATGGAGTAGACTTTATTAGACCACAAAAGAAACAAGTTTCAAATATGCTTCATGTCTAGACATTGATGAAGAAGATTGGACAGTTCAACTACAAATTAAGCTAACCATTTCTCTCTCCTAGTTTTACTCCGGTCACTTAGGGATACAAGGTTTCTTAAGCCAAACTGTATGAATAATGCTGCAATATGTTCTGAATTAATGAAAGAATACTTCATTGTTTCAGTACTGCTGGTGCAGAATTAAAATACAGTTCTTTGTAAAAGAGCACTTGGTTTTGGATTTCTGGGACACCTAAAAGCCTTTTGTTTTCATTTCTTTTTAGCAATAACTTTCAAGATGTTAACAAAATACTTTAAGTACAGATACAGATCTGTCATGTTAGCTATACTGCAACAGTGTGGGGCAGGTATTTCCATACTAAAAAAAAAATCATGAATAGTTATGCTGGAGATTACAGTGCTAAAAATCAGAACAGAAGTGTAATTTATCAGATTGGATTTATTTGTTATTGATCTATTTGTCCTGCTTCATCCACATTAACCAGTCCAGAAAAGACTTATTAACAACCTGCTACTTCTCTGTCTGAAGTCAGTGATGACTATACTTACCTTTCCTGATGTCATGCCTAAATCTTGTGGTTTATCATAAAGCATGAAGAAAGGGAACTCTACTAGTAAACTGGCAAACAGCCTGTGATAAACAATCAGTTAGTATTTTCTTTCAAAGACTGAGATTTTAAATGCATCTACGGTTTCAAAGAAATGAGAATGACTATATAATGCATAGATTTAGTTCACAATAAGTTAATTGGTCAACATCTTTCATATATATTCTGCCTGGTGAGAACTGCTGACAGATTTTTTGCTCAATATGTTCCAATACAGCTGTAATTTGGTGATATATACATATTTCTAAATTTTGAGAAAAAATTTAAATGAAAACCTAATCTTTTTTTTTTTTTAATTCCTAAGGAAAAAAAGAGGAGAGATCTGTGGCAAGCTTGGTGTTTGGTATCAGTATGTAATTCGAGCAAAGGCTTTGTTTATAAACTCAAAATTTTGGTCTGCTTCTTAACAAAGCTTTCAGTGCCGCTGTCTTCACTTGCTAAACTTTCTGTTCCCCTTTCTGTCCCCACAAGCCTGATTGTTCTTCAGGTAGGCATAGCAAAATATATGCTGAAAAACCTCAAGACCAATCAAATCAATACATTTAAGCAAGCCA
>NW_010538297.1:0-69236 GCF_000687285.1 Phaethon lepturus
TCCAATCCCTACCATTCTGTGGTTCTGTGATGAGCTGCAATCACTAGTGGCGTTCAGCTCATGGGACCAAACTAGAGACTGTGCACGATGTGGAGATCAGGTCGTTAGCATCAACAGTTTCAGACCACAGAGCTGATCCAGCTGAGCTAATTCCTCGCTAATGTAGACATAGGTTTTGGAAATACACAGAATAAACATGAATCAACAAGTACTGTAACCTATATTTACCATTTAAGAGATTAGACTTATTTGTTCTTACTTGCCACCATCCGGAAAGAAAGACTTTCCCTATAGACAATTCTTTGTGTTTGCAGATGTGTGTGCATGTGTCTGTGTCTGGGGAGGGGATAGATGAACAGCCAAAAGAGCAGTGAGCACACAATTTGTTTTCTCTAGCCATCCTCAGAAATACTATTTTCAGTAGGAACAATATGAAAAGATTACAGGCATCTTAACTTAATGTTCAATTCCTGTTAAAAAAGATACTCCCATAAGCATCAACATTTGTGATTGCTGCCCTGCAAACATTTTGACACTACCCGTGTCAATAAAGTCAACCCCGATGTTACACTCAGATGTGAGATTTCCTTATAACAGAACACAGAATTGTGACCATGAGCACTAGGAGTAGGTTCACAAAAGCAAGTTTAACTATTTCTGATATTCCAGTGAAAAATGTCAAATTTAGTAAATAGTTCCTAACTGGTTTCAACAATGTATTTGCTGCCAGCTGCTAATGGCACTTGCAGAGCTCCAGCAAAGTGCTCTAAGCAACACATGATAAGAGAAAGAAAAAGCACTACTTCCGCTGCTTAAACTAAGCTTACACACAACTTACATTATTTATTATAGTGGGAGAATAAAATGTGTAACATGCTATCATCCACAATACATGTTAAGAACATGCATTAGTTCATGTTTACAGTCTCTTTATGGCCAGTAAATCAGAACAGCATTGGCAAATGCTGACAGCTGCGTATCTTGAGGAATTCCCATAAACAGCAGCAAGCAATGCAAAAAAAGATGCAAAATCGGCTGTTTAAGACACCTATACAATGGTGACGTTTTGTTAATCTTACAAACAATAACAAAACCCAGTGGCATCTTTCCCACTGCTTTCAAAAAACTGAGTTCAACACCTGAGGTGAGACCGTGTCCCAAGCAAGATCGTGCTGCTGCCTTGAGGGAGCGTCCCTGCTCTGAGAGCCGTCACTCCTCACCCCTGAGTTAGCATCACCACTCCCTGGCCCCACAGGAGGGGAGGACAGGGCAGACTAAGTCAGATGGAGTATGCACTTCATCAGTGGGGCTGCAAAGGGCCCAAAGCCGCGGCTGGGTGAAGAGCCTAGGAAAGCTGGGGGAGCAGGCCCAGGGATGCCATGCAGTCTATTATAGCTTCCACAGAAGCCCTAAATTTCAATGGAGAGAGACCCTCTCCTCTCCTTCAGCCCCTTTCTGAAGGGTTTGCCTAGAAGACTCCAATCCAGGACACATGAGACTTCTGTAGATTATGCAATACAAGGTTTACAAAAAGCTTGCTATACATCACAGCGATAGCCAAAAAAATATATATGAATCTGGTGGTTGGCTATTTACCATATCATTCTTTGGTCCCCCATGGCTAAGTCACATTCCTCTGCATCCTTTCAGGAAAGAAGGGACAGAATGAGACACATCTGCTGAAAATGAAACACTTTCTCCTCAAAAGAACTATACCTAGTCAGGAAAAACAGGCCTTTTTTAGTAAATACATGACTCTGTTGTATGCAGTACATCACAATGCCCACAGACAGCTTCTGTGTGATCCTTTGGCACTAACACGGAGTTTCACTCTTGCGGGGACCCTAAGGTTCATCATAAACAAACCCCAGACTTGCTCGAGCACAACTAAAGACATATGCTATTTCTGAGGTACATGCAGAAAAAAAATGACAGCAAAAACATAAGCATCAGTATGCAAAGTGATTTCCTACTTACTAAGGGCATCATCCAGTCATAAGTCATGAGTGATTACTTATTTAATTCTTACTTACCTCTGGTTGAGCATCTGTGCTCTGCTGCCAGCTGTCTTTGTGTGGAGTCCTACTTTTGTCCAGCCCACAAACAGGTGAATAAAGACTGTCTGCATCAGCCCTCCAAGTGTTGGATGGGCTTCTCTTTATTACCTATGCAATGCATTATGTGCACATGGTACTTCTCAGACAAAACACTGCTTACCTTAGTACCCAGGAGTACAAAGATTTTACTGGGATGAGTGCTGTACTCATGAACTTGCCAAAGCAATTCCCATTAGTTTAGAATTGAGTCCTCAGAGATTCCTAAATCAATGAGTCTTCAGATAATTTAAGTTGTGTCAGGCTAACTTCTTCATCCCTGGTGTCGTTTATATAGAAATCTTTAACACCACAGAACTTAACTCTACTTTTTCCTGTAAAGGGCATGTTTTCCCACTGGTGGTAATTCCTACTGGAGAGAGTAGGACAATAGTTCTACACAGGATCTAGAGGTGTCTGAAGAAACAGAATACTTTGGAAAAGTATTTCCAGGAGAAATCAATGGGCACTCCTCTCCTAAAGCACTTTAGGGGCATTTTTTAGAAGTTGGGACACAACCTGCTCCTACGTGGAACTCTTCCTCAATCTTTCCTGCTTACTGATGTAACTGATAGGAGCAGTCTGCAGATGGAGCCTCCTAGCCCAGATGGCAAGGGAATTTGGCTGGATACATAGACTACTTTTTTCTTTCTGTGACGAGGCCTCAGTATGAGCGGAGGGAAGTGATCTGGACATCTAGCAGGGATGAGAAGGTTGGGATCATAACTGCTGTATCTGTTTGGAAAAACAAACCCCAGGTTTTTATGTTATTCAGTTAATTACCTGTGAATTAGTAATTAGCCAATCAAAAATATTTTCTTTTCCCTAGGAAAATTTCTGCTCCTATTTAAAATGTTTTCCTTGAAAAAAATTTAAATCAGAAGGTAATGCAACATAAAGTATATTAAAACTTAAACGTTCATTAAAACCAAAGCTACAGCAAACAAAACAATAAATGCCTTCCCCCCCCCCCAAATGTATTTTAGAAAACTAACTAAATTATAAAAGAAAGTATTTGGTAACTACTTAGCTGACTGATGGAAAAAAAAAAGCGCCAAATTATTTGAGTATTCACCTATTAACAGCAATGTGAAGAACTATTTTGAAAACCTCAGGAAAACTCCCTGCTTGTTTTATATACATGAGTGGTTGATTAAAATAGGACTGCTTGAATGAATAAGCAATTAGGATCTGATTATATTCAGGTAAACTGTAGTAGGCTTTATTTTAAAGAATTAATAAATGATTCTCAGCTGATGTCTTAACTGCTCTCAGAAGGTGAATCATCAAGTTTTCCTACTACACAGCCAAGAACTGAGATTCTTTCTTCAGTATCACAGGGCCGATTTTTAACAGATTTTGATGAAATCATTTCTTTGTAGAATCATCTTTAACACAGCAGTCACAGTTCCTTACTCATATAATAAAAATCATGCAAATATGCGTTTAGTTTATGCTAAAGACAGGCTCATTTAAATAAGGGAACTGATGTTCATTTACTTTGGTGTGAATGAAGCCTGCTGCAATGCTTCTAAAAGTGGATCTGCTCTTACTGCAAATCCAAGCAGAGAGCAACACTTGTACTTTGCTCTGTGACAACTGCACCCTAATGATGTTCTCAATTTTGCTGTACATTTAGTTGTTCTTAGAGCTGTATTTTTCTTAGCTAGCCTTTGCATGAGAGATTGTTTCATACAGCATTGCAAGCACTCTACAAAGAGTTTCAGTATGAAACACAGACTTTACAACAGATTTATGGTGATTTGGCAAGTCTTAATTATCTTAAAAACTTTCTCAGGCTTAAAAACTGCCTTGCATGCGAACACAACTCAAGCAAGAATCCTTATGCTGTGCTCCCTGGGGAGAAAGACTATGCTTCATGAGGACACGTCTCATGTAAGTCTGTCCAGCCCAACTGCACTTCCATGTGCAGCACTTTCATACTAACTTTCTATTAGCCCAAAGACCTTCCTAATGTAAGTTCAATTTGAGTGATTCGTCTTTTCAGGTCCTCCTCCCACAAGGGAGCTATAAGTTTTCCCAGGCTGCCCTGTACAGTATGTGTGGAGCATTCCCCCTAGTTCTGCGTGTCCTGCATTCTTCAAATCCCGCATTACAATTTTTTTATTAGCTTTCCATCTATCCGAACTGAAAAGATGCATATGCATATGGCAATAAATCTAGCTCATTGTCTTTTGCTACTACAACTCTTCATCCACCCATGACCCTTCCCCCTCTTGATTTCATCCCATGCTATATTACCCTGCAATTGATTTTAAACTCCAGGGACAAGAAGCAGCCACTTTAAATTCTTTGTATATTATAGCATTGCCTGTAGCCTTCAGACACGCTGGGCACCTCTTCTGCAAGGCATTATACAAATACATTGCAAATGAGAATGTCCATCTCAAGAGCATACAAGAAAGTCAGTCAAGACAAGGAATAGGAAAATATTATTGTTCTCCTTTTCCAAACAGGAAGCTGAGACATCAAGTCACACAAGAAGTCTAGGATAGAGCCTGTATCTGAATATACATGTTTATCCAGGATCATAAGCATGGCCCCAGCCTTTGTCTAACAACCAGCATGAACACTTACAGCATTAAAGTAAACAGTGAAAGCTGAGCTATATTAAAAATAAAATCAGAAAGCCACATTTACAGAAGAAAATAGAAGGGGCAAGAGACATGATACCCTGGCACCACCTACCAACAGTAACAAGAAACCAATGATCAGGAGGAGGAACACTGGTGAAGAGATTTCCTCCCCGTCCTAAGAGTTGCAGCTGCTGATGAGAAAATATATATGCCATGAACATATAAAATATAGATTTGTATATACAAATATACAATAGGAAAGAGTCAGTATACAAATACTTACATGTAAAAATAGCTTTTTACTTTCGCCTTTTCATGATTTACAAAAGCATACAAAGTTTCCTGTTCGTTAATGTTTAAGTAGTGTGAGTAAACCCTGTGTGTCACATTCCACACATAATTCTTTCAAGTGTTCACAGTATTGGCTATTACAGTGTTGAATCTGACATTCCAGATGTTAAAATATTTGTAGGACACATTCTAAACTTAAAGCATTAATTTAAATACAGTTTAAATAAAACTCACATGTGTAGCTGAATTATGGTCATACTACAAATGAATCTGCTGCAGCTGAAAACTTTACATGACAGTAAGCTTGGAAATACATATTTCAACTAGAGATGAGTATATTTTAAAATTCTTGAACTGCCTCTTGATGTACAGATAATACTGTGAGATAGTGAGTTCTTTCAACTCCATCTGAAGCAATGCAAGCTGAAAGAACTCAGTATAACAAATTCTCCGCCGTAGGAAAGCGGATGCACAGAACAATTTGCCATCAGATCCAGACATGCTGTCACTTTCTTCAAATATCCAACAGACAAGAATAAATGACAGGTACCATTGTTTCTGCATTAAGAATAAATGCTCTGTAGCATTCTTCATCAGGAAAGTGCTTTATGGACTTAACTTAATACTCACAACTGCCTTGTGAGGTAGATAGATGCTATCCCTGTTTTTAAAGATGGAGAAACTGGAGATTTAAAATAAATTGTTATGGCTACATGTGAAATACTGTCAAAATACTGGTATTTGGATTTTGGAGCAACTCAAAGGCGCAACTGGAGTAAATGGAGATGATCATGAGACAACTTTACACTAACCAGCTTGGGTACTGACAGCAGGCTTGGTACAACAGCCAAAGGTTCATCATGGGCTGCAAAACACAGTCCTCTAAGTGCCATGCTGCTGGAGCTAAACTATGGGACAACAGCCTCAGACTTACAAAACACATCATCTAAGATGGTGCAGCCTGAGCAGGGTGGAAGGAAGCTGCATTTCAGAAATTATGAATTAATAAGGAGCCTTGAGTAAATAATATTTTCTCATGCGAGAGTTGTGTACAGTTCAAGAACAATGTTTAGCTCATCTCTAATTTTACCATACATGCAGGTGCTCACATTTATCAACTGTATTCAGGTGTTTTCCTCACTCATAGACCTTGGAGGTCTATATTTTTCCTCATATTTCTTTTGTGGAAAATTCTACTAATATCACAAATGGAACTAGTGCTGCAGTACTGCAAATGAGCTACAAATACTAATTTTAATTAACTAAGGTGATAGACAAGTCTTAAAGGACCACCATGTTCTCTGTGTGCACCTGTATATACAGGAAACCTCATCTGTCTTTAACTACTACTGCCTTGAAGTAAAATCCAGTTAAAGTATAAAGTGCATTGTGTGGAGTAAAACCCTAAGAAATAACAAACAATGTGTCTGCCTTCCACAGATGATTAATTTTGCTTAACAGCTGAACAATCACCCTCTTTGTCTTCTAGTTTTTAGTTTAGTGTTATTTAGGCTGAGAAAGACCAGCCAGATGTAAGCAAAATTATTGTAAACTGAGACATTTTTGTAATATGCAGTTAAGGGAGAGTTAAGAAAACCAGTATCAAGACACTGTCCAGTTGGGGTGTGTAAATATTATTGTGTGCTTCTTGGCCCATTTAGCAAATACTTTCTTTTCTGTGATAAACCTATGGCCTCCATATGGAGCATTTTCATGCAGAAAGTATTCCTCACACTCATCTCTTCCTGGCTCGTAATAGTGGTAGGGAACTTTACGAAAGCCTTCTGACCTAGGGAAAAAAAAGATACACTTAAGTATTATTTCCAAGAAAAACATTAGTATATACTGCACCTGAATTATCTGAAATCCTTTCCATGTGTCAGCACCTGATTTCCTTTGCTAAATTGTATATGGGCTTTCATTACAGCAAGATTTGTATGAACGTTCCTATAGAAAATGAAGCTAAGTGTATCTCTCAATATACACTGATCTTATTAGCCATAAAAAGCTGATGGGCTGGCTTTTATGGGAATGGCACATTTGATTTAACCTGAGAGAATTCAGTCCGTAAGGCTCCGTCTGTAAGCAAAATATTCTCATTGGATAGTCCCAACTCTTGAAACTGGTTTTTGAACTGGCTGAATAAGGCAGTTCTAAGAATAATATACATTATGAGTAGGTAATGCAGTCAGAATTGCAGCTTTAAGGAAATCCATCCTTCTCTGCTGCCAACGGACTGAAGTGCTCTCATGCCATTAACTGGTTTTACATCAGGGCTACGCAATGCCAGCTTGGCTGAACTCTGTGAGGACAACTTTAGTCCTGTCACCCCTCATCTCAGGGCACCTACTGTGTTTTCATAAACAAAGAACAACATATGTTCGTTCCATCTGGATGACTCAATCAATGAGATCTACAAGTTCTAAAAAGTCAGTCTCTAATGTTAAGATACCCTAATTAAACAGCTGTGACTCATATTTTTTTTTTCTCCTTTAGGGTCTGCCAGGAATGAGTCCCACGCTGGAGTGACACAGAATGTGGAGTGAGCGTCTGCACAAAGACTTTTAGTCTAGGAGCTGAGGACCCACTGGACTAGTTACATGCAATACTTGCACCAGCCCAGGTACAGAAGAATAGATTTGTACTAGTATCATACACTGTTCATGACATTTTCTGCTTTTCTGAATGAGGAATAGTTTCATTTTATATTTTGCTACGATATACTGTAAAGCATTTAACCTGGACTTCTAAAAATTTTGTTTAGAGTTATACTTCTGACAATGGGATTAATCCATTGTGACTGTAAGGTCACTAAAAGCAGTTGATTGGAATTTATGTCAGTTTACTGTGATAAAGCTTGCAGGACTTGTTTTATTATCTAATTAGAAACCCCCTACTACTCCAAACAAGCCATATATAATCTAGTTCAAGTAGGTTGTTCAATGATGGTGAAATGTAATTTCAGGTAACTATCCTGGGATAATCAGTTTCTTTCACTTCCAGGTGTATTTGGTATCCAGAGAACTAATATATTAGTATTTCCTCTATAGATTTGTTTTAGCAGCAGAAGTAAGTACATTTTGTCAGAAGAATATGGGCATTGTTTCCAGCTAATTCAGAAACTGCAAAAGATCTTTGATTAAAAATAGTTCCTTACGACATCTGATGTTAGATTTTCTAAATGTTTTTATTTTATCAACAGAAAATACTATATCAAGACTAAATCTGCTGACAATAGTGTCACATCAATGCAAAACACTGGGAAATGACTGCCTGATCCATTTTTGGGATTGATGATATTAAAATAAATTGTGAAATTTTGACAAGACATCAGAATTGTAGATGCATGAAAATAATTTCCTGTGATCTTACTTGCAGTAGGTGTCATTTATCATCCCATAGACGTGAATTCCATAGCAGGCATCCATAGCCAAAATTAAGGTAAACCAACCCGTACTGAGATATGAACCTGACTGGACTCTGTAAAAATAAAACATACACAAAAGAAATTGCAATGAGAAATTATCAACACTTTATCAAAGAAAATATAATCTATTACCTGGGACAAAATGCATTAAGCAACTTGACAATCTGTCAAAACCATACAATTATTTTGAATTATTTATAGATACACTCTCATTCTTGCCAGCTTGGGCCCTCAAGCTATTGTCCACAGAAAAAATACCATGTTAAATAGCTGAAGTCAAACAATGCATCTCCCATAAGACAGAATACATCCAAAATATAGCAATTAGTAGAGTGTGTAAAATGAGATGCAAGTTCACCCAAAAGCAAGCTACTGGCAGAGTTTGTGCTGTGTGCATGTGCGTATACACCATCTTCTTCCACAAGCAAAATCTTAACCTGCAATGGACTATCCTCAGCTTGAAAATTCACGCAGTAATGAAACTTTTAAGGACATTTTGGTAGAAAAACATCTAATACAAGGCTTTGAAAACAAAATTCTGTGCATGTCCCTTTACATAGGTTTTTCCTATCATTCTTTAAGATAACATAGCAGAGAGAAAAACACGAGAGGCCAGTGCCCAGATTGATAACTTTTGCTCAAATAACTAGTTGCATTAAATCAGTCCAAAAGCATTACCTGCATGAATGAGAACAAATGACAGGTATAAGGATTTGGTTTACACATTGGCTATGTGAGCAAATGTACGCATTGTTAATTACAGACCAAATCCTGTTTGCTATACTCATGCAAGTGTTACCAGTGGGGTACTGGGAATCAACAGAGCTACCTATATAACCTGGGCAAGCAAGATTTATGGCTTTAAAACCTCATAAGTAATAAAAACACACCTAGCCCTCACTGATTACAAACTGGTTGAAGTCCAGCTTTGTGCATGTATTACTTTCAGTATGACTGAAATCAATTAAAGCAATTACCTTAAAATTATAAATAACTTGTCCAATTTCTAAAAAAAGATATCACAAAAGTCATAAAACCATCTTAATAGAGCCCAAACTTTGGCTCAGTTTGAGTCAGTTGGGTGTGAGTGAGAGGAGGGGATAATTTAGCTTTATGCCACACCTTTTAGCTCTTAGCTTTTGGGTACAGCAGGGAGCAGCCTATTCTCCGTAAGTTAAAGTAACCTAAGATTTGCACATAATTAAGTTTCGCTGCAAAAGAACTCCCCATCAACAAAGTCTTCTGAAAACATTTTCATCCTGGGGTAGGAATAAAGCTTTCATGTGGACAAAAAAATATCATATAGCAACTTATCTATAAAACCCAACTTTTCTGGGAGACAGGAGAACCACACTCAGATGTTTCTTCCTGGTTCAGAGCAAGAACGTATTACAGTCTTCTGCCTCCTAGGTAAATTGGCCAGTCAGTGGCTTTTGGCTCAGATTCTGTGTTACTTCCTTTCTCTTTCTTGTTGAAGTTTGACTAAATACTAATTATGATGGGTGAAAAAGTAGTTTCAAAACATTTATAAAGACATTTACCTGACACATACAGGACTGAGATTCCAATTCCTTCTCTGATGAATACCTTTTATTATGGATAGTAGAAAAGCTCCAAAAGCTTTACAATCCTAAAGAAACTCCAGTACATTCTAGTTTAAACAATTTTTTTTTTTTTTAAGTGAAAATCAATTACATCACTCCCAGAGAGTTTTATTGTAGTCAGGAATACTCAAAGTAGTTTGGGCTACATCTTCTCTTCCTTGCCCATGTCTATCATCCTTCATGGGTTAGATGGCATGAACTTCTATCCCTACCTTTCCTGAAACATCCTTTTCCTTGGGGAAACTCCTAAGTATCTGTTTAGCTGCTTTTGTAAAGGACCATTCTGGAAACGATAAATAATGGGTTATATAGAATAATAAAGAATCACAAGTGGGAACAAAAGGCAGGGTGTCAAATACCCGTGTTTCATTAGGCGGACACTAACTATAATTGTGCTTCGTTACTTGACACCTTTATAGTCATGAAACTGTACATCTGTTTATCTGTCCTGTTAGGATCTTAATTTCTTCAAACAGAACATTCTGCTACTGTCTAGCAAAGAGAATTCCCAATCCGATTCATGTTATTTCAGAGTAACATTCTGCTGTGATAAAAAGCTGCAGTGCTTCTAACTTGCTTTCTGCTCTTGCACCAGAAGAACACTAGCCTTGGGCTTTTAAAGTCATTTAGAATAATAATAACCATTTATAAGAACACTATGAAGATCAAGACCCTTCCGATAATCGAGGTTTATTGGAGAGTACTATATTGACAGTAGCTTCTGAAATTTGCTATACTCAAGAGGAAAAAGGAATTTTAAAAAAGAATTAATCAATATTTCATGTCTTGTTTTAACACCATTGGACCTTAGTCCTCTCATCTATATACTACACTGGCAGGATAAATAAAAACAGCAGAGTGAATTCCCAGATACATTCCCTGGGAGATGAAGTACATGACAGAATACAGATTATATACTTTAAAACAAAGCACTTAACATTCCTCCCTTTTTTTCCTCTGAAGATACATAGGGATACAAGTGAATATACTTAAGCAGTGGGGATTCTGGATGATTTGGTAACACCTTAGAGTTCAATCTGTTACCGTAAACATACTTTCAACATTCTAATGAAAGCAATATTAGAAATGTGAAAACAATTTTAGCTGTCCCTAAAAAGTCATAAATCTCTGAATACCTTTTAAAATATCATCCCATAAAACTGTAGTGCAAAGCAATGTCTCAGCCCCTGCTATTATGCTAACACTGTGCACTCAATTTCTTTCTCTACAGGAGAGTTTTACATGTTTTTTTGGCCAGGGCTTTTTGAGACTCATTAGAAAGAGTTCCTCTTGTTACTGCAATTGCATTCAAATTTCAAATTTTACACACAGAAAATAAAAGAATCCTCCATTTATGTGTACCATAGGGCTATGTTACTGCACAAATCTGAGGGAATGAGGACATTAATCCCAAAATAGGGAAAAGACGAGTTTGTCAAACATCATTCGTAGAACTACTATGGGTAAATCTATTGTGATGTACTGGTGTGAAGCAAATCCAAAATTGTTCCCTATGGCTCACAGTGACTTTTTCTTATATTCTAAAATTAATGGGGCACCAGATCTAGGCAGGAAATTGTCTCAACAAATCAGGAGAAAATAATGCACTATTTTTCAAAAGATGCATTTAAAAAGAATATGGTTTTGCTTTCAAGACATGATTTACAGCTGGATACAGCAATAAAAAGGCAATGCTCATAAAAAGTTACTTTGTTTATTTTGGAAATTAAAGCTTATTTGCATACTTCCTACAGTATTAGGATTCTTAAAGAAATGTTAGTTATTGGGATGTAATTCATTCTGCTAAATACCATCCAGCATTTCAAAAATGTACATAGGCATATGCTTAACATTAAACACATGAAAAGACCAATGGAATCAACTTAATCAAGATGCTTGAAACAAAGAATATGCTTGCCTGCCTTGCTCTTAGTGAAGGCTTAAGTGCTTAAAATGTCATTATTTCATCTCACAATATAAAAATAAGCTCCAAGATGAATAGTTATTTGCAAGTTTCAAGTCTCAAAACATAGAATTTGCATTTTTAGTAATGCCTTCCATAAACTCCAGTAGAAAGAACTGACTATAGTTACTCACAAGACCTTAAAACGGAGACTTGCCTTCTATATTTTAGAAGGAAATGGTAAAAAACATGCTTAGGATTGCTAGAATTGTAATGTGTGATACATAAAGCTTTAATTAAAAAATAATTTAAAATAAAAGCAATTGGACAGGGTTCTTTAGCCTTAGCTTTCCAATATTCTACAAAAAGCATAAGAAACTGATATAAAGAAGATGGAATAGAGTGCCCCATAAAAATGTTGGTGACTGAAATTAATCTTCTTTGACATCAATAACCATGCCTTGATGTAGACTAATTGAAGGAAAAACTAGTTCCTTCTCTCATCAGGGGAAAATGGAGGAACATCAAATATTTTCTTAAGGATCAAGGGCAGATGAGTTCAAATTGGGTAAAAGTTTTGTTGTCACTTGAGTTCTGATTTTACCATAGAATTCAAGTTCTTTTCTTTGTTCAAGTGTTCCAGCATTTTTATGTGCACAATCAATTCTAGCTCTACGGTTCAATGGACTGTAATTTCCAGTGGGGACTTCAGTGGTAAAAAAATAAAAAAACAAAAAAAGTTTGTTAAAGCGGACATGATCTGTAGACAAGCAATTTCATGTCAATCTGATTGCAGAGAAGAATTTAGAAGTCTATTTTTTAATTCTTTACTGGGACAAATTAGAGAGCACAGAAGGTCAATTAAGAGTGTTAATCAAGATGAAAAACAAAGAAATTTAGGACTTCAAGAAGCTATTAGGTAACATGGAGCTTGCCAAAAGCATTAACTAGACTTTTCCTTTTTTGCTTCAATTCAAAATACTGCAGTAAAATAAAATTCAACAATGACAGATTGAAATTACAAGATTCTCCAGGCCACTTAATTGACAAAAAGAATTTATCTTTTCATAAAGGCTGTTTATAGACTAATACTCAGATGACCCTCCTACTAAACTACTGAATCAGCAGCAGCTTTATTTGCAGCAGCTTGTCAGGGCCTTTGGTTAATAAATAAGTATAAATGAGGGTATTGGTCTAAACAAACTAAGACACCTGTAATCCACAGAGTGGAAGCTTCATAATGTGAGATGTCCTTCCAACATGCTAAAAGATTTTTAAAAATTATTCATAATAAATAGAAATATTTTCCAGAACTGTGTCAAGATGAGCTTAGACTCTGTTCAGGTAGACATGTCTCTGGTATTTACTTGTACCCGCAGTGCATCAAGATACTGTTAATCTTCTGGGAGGGGGTCAGTATACTCATTTTGCCTTGCTCTCTGACACTCACCTGGTGTCAGCCTCGTCTGTGACTGACCCTCGGGAATAAGGGTAGAAGGTACATGTCCCCTCTGCACTCCCTTGCTAAAGTCAATCAGCTCTTTTTCTCCCTGGGTTACTGTAGGTTTTTTCATTGTTGAATAACAGTATGTTTCCTTACAACTAAAAATATGGAAACTTTATCTACCAGCACAAACTGGTGATTCATTACTTAATTCTATACTAATCAAATTAATGCTACCATTGTACTTGTGTTGACTGATATTTCTCTTTTTTTCTGAGGAAGCATCTCTGAATATAGCTGCTGAACAACTCTCTTCGCCAAATTAAACTCCCACGTTCCCCAAGTCATAGGTTTGGTCTATGCCTTTCTCTTCATATCAAAAGTAGATTTGTAAATGACAGATTAGAATGAGCTGACAGAAAAATCCCCCCACCTCTGAGAGTACAGCAAGGCTCATTTTCCTAACGCCTCTCCTTTGAGGAGCACATATACTTCTCATGCCAGAAAGCTGTTTTCTTCAGAGGAAAAAAAGAAGTACATTTGGTACAGGAGACAGGTAAGACTCTAAATGCTGAAGAGCATTAGCATTAGCCTAGATTTAATTCTGTTTTCTATAAGACTCAGTGCTTTGTTGCTAATAATTTCATTATATACTTTCTGCAGGAAAAATAGCGCAAGAAGAGCAATGAAGACGCAAGCACAGAGAATTGATTTCACCTGGTAAAAATGGTTGCTATTTCTGCATTATAAAGATACCTGTTAGCCAGTTGTTTATCATAATTATTCATTCTTCGGTACGTGTGTTTGTGTGCGCACACATGTGCTTGCTTTGCATTCCATAATGATGCAGGACATCTAATAATAAACACTCATGCCCCTCTAGCAGTGAGCAGACTGTCTCACACGTTCAAAAGCTCACACGGTGCTTCAGGTCTTTCTGAAAAGTGAAACATTTATATATGGACAGATGTTTTATTATCCATCATGTATGGTTTTATGCAAAGCTTAAACAAGTGGAATGTATTATGAACAGCACAGACCACATTCCAGATTCAGACAGTGGCTATGCCCGGATGTACCTGGGAATGGAGAAGTGATGCACCCCTGCCAGCCCAAACTCTTGGTAGATCATCCTTACTATGAATCCTGAAAATAAACTGCAGTCAGGTGGCATACTGTCCAATTAATCTCCAGAAATACAGAAATAATATCTCTATTATATATACACATATATATATTGTGTTTTTATATATACACACATATATATGTATAGTATATATACACATATATATACATATACACAGAGGACAAGATTGCAGCTGAATTTGCTACAAACCCATAGTAAAGGCTACTCTTAGGTCACAGACTTGTCCATGAGAATTTCCCCTCACAATCCAATTTAAAAGGAGATTAATAAATTAAAACAATTAATAAATCCTATGTCAAAATGGCTTTGAAAAAAAGACAGGAAGGACACTTCTGAATGACCACAAAAGGGAACAGAGAAATGATGGCTTTGTATTTAACTGCATCTAATTTAAAAAAACCCAAACAACTATTTGACTTATTATTTACAATTTTTGGCAAGACAGGCAAAACCAATATCAGAAATAAGGAAGAATCTGTTACTGTGATTACTGAAATCCATCTGGCATCTGCTTGGGTATGTCATTTATGCATATAGTTCCAGTCTTTGTATTGTGTACATATTTTTTTATTTCTTTCCTCTCTTTTTCTGCTCTATTCAATATACACATGGAAACCTGAAACAAAGCTGGGGGAGGGGAGGAAGGAGCTTAAAGAAATTGAATTCTGATGCCCAGGCTTCTGTAGTTTCCTTATTTCTGATTCCTTGACTTGACTTTGATGCATCTCAGCTCCGTCATGAACTCAGGCAACAAGAGAAGGAAATTATTTCATCAGGCAGAGAGGGCTCCTTCAGATGCCTGTGCTGATGAAGTCAGAGAAGAAAAGGAGAATTCCTGTTTATCAAGAGTAATCATAGAGCTCCAGCTTGCTGCAAAGCACACAGAAGAAGAATTATAATTGTAATATATGAAGAATTATAATTGTAAACACTGCCTTCCTTCTGATACATATATATGTATTATTTTGAGGTGATTCTAATGCAGGAAAACCTGTGCTAATCTCTTCAAGTTGAATGGTATCCCCTGTGGAGAACAAGAGTTGATAGCTAAATTTCTTACAGCTGTTGGGCTTCTGCAGCTCCCACTGACTCTTCAGATACAAATTGTGCTCCTGGTGCAAACCATTTACATAACAGTAAATCTCAATCTCAATCTTTTTTTCTTCCCTATTCTTTTTCCTAATACTCCTGTTTCCAGAAATACATATCCTCTTGATTTCTGTTGAATCAAGAGTTCTTCATATCCCTATCTCAAATACAAATTGTGGTCTGAGGCACAGCCCATGTTATTGCATGTGCTCAAGTTATTAGTAAAAGATGCCTTTTGCAAGTTGCAGTTGCCACCTGGGATCTGAAGTCATGATGTGCATGATTACCAATAACCTTGACTCACTGGAGGTGTATTGTGCAGAAATACAAGTCTATGGCTCCACACATCTCCATTTGCACTTGGATTTTGTTGATGAGCAAATGGATGTTTAAAATCAGAAAGGGATCCACAGAAGTGTGGACCATTGCAACCATGCAATTATGTTTGGAATGAAGGGAAACTAAATTCACTAAACAGATTTGAGGGCTAAGCTGTTGGCATCTTTACACAGCCATTTTTCTCTTCAAAAATCACCTGAGTAAAATTCACGCCCCCCCTTAGGAAGACTGACTTTATCAGGAAATGCAACTCTTCTGCTCTATGCCATGATAGCACTTGCTCCACAGTACAATCACTTATGCTTGCAGTAGTTGAAGCAAATGGGAGGTAATGCCAAATCAGCATTCCCTGGACAGTACTCAAGCCTGCAAGTAAGTTGCGGCACCCTGGTGTACTCTGTTCCACTGTTCTCCACTCTCCATCGGCCTATGCTAGGTCAAAGACGTACTGCAATCCCTGATGGCTGTGACAAAGGGAGTGATGGCTGAAACCTTGACACAGGTTTCATGACTTGTGCCATGGGCCTCTGTGGGGCAGCTTTATGTGCTCTTCTCTTCACCAGGAGCTGCACCCAGTTTACTGAGCGCTGGTTCAACATTTTGCCACAGCATGAAAGGGAGTAGAGAAGGATTTAGATTTTCATCCTAAACCAGGGATTGTGGGTTCAAGTCCCATCTGGGGTGCCAAAAAGGGCTGTCATAGTTTAACCCTAGCTGGCAACTAAGCACTGCGCAGCCTCTTGCTCACTCCCTCTCCCCACAGCAGGATGGGGGAAGAGAATTGGAAGGGGGAAAGTGAGAATATTGTGGGTTGAGATAAGAACAGGTTAAAAAATTAAAAAAAAAAAAAAGTTGCAATGAAAAGGAAAATAACACAGAAAGAAATAAAACCTAAGAAAGACAAGTGATGCAAATGAAAACAATTGCTCACCACCAATCAACCTATGCCCAGCCAGTCCCTGAGCAGCGGTCCCCTGGCCAACCTTCCCCCTAGTTTTATTGCTGAGCATGATGTCATATGGTATGGAATATCCCTTTGGCCAGTTGGGGTCAGCTGTCCTGGCTGTGACGCCTCCCAACTTTTTGTGCACCCCCAGCCTACTTGCTGGTGGGGTGGGGAGCAGAAAAGGCCTTGACTCTCTGTAAGCACTGCTCAGCAGTAACTAAAACATCCCTGAATTATCAACACTGTTTTCAGCACAGCCTCATACGAGTTTCTATGAAGAAAATTAACTCTACCCCAGCCAAAACCAGCACATAACCAAAAATTAATCAAAACTGAAAAGTGTGCCAAGTGGAAGAAAAAAAGACAAGAGTGACTTCTTCCTGCATCTACATTTAAATCAATACTTGCTGTCTTGGGTCTGCACATTTTTCTCCAGGGAGGATGTAAACTAAACAGATCTGTGGCTAATCCAGGATCCCTGAAGAGAAGTAATTAAGCAGGCTTTCCCACCCTTTTCTTTTGGTATTAAAGGGCACTTACTAGCTGCATATTTTACTGAAACCTATTGTAGGTGAATATAGAAGAAATTTCTTGATTAGCTCTTACCTTGTCAAGACAAGATACAGAAGGGAGTTCATCTAACCTTGGCTGAAAGCAGCTTAAATTTTTCATAAAAACATCTTCTGTTAGGGTTTGGGTTTTTTTTAATGTTTAAAGCAAAAAATATGCGACAGCTTTTTAAAGGTGCACATTGTACATCTGTGATGTTGGGATGTGAGCAGAGGCTTTTATAAAGGCATGTTGGTTTACTGCTATGGTGAAAATGAAAGAACAGCTAGCACAAGGTTGTACCCTAACTCAGTTCATTTGAGTGGCGAGAACACTGGACCAGATACTCAGCTGATAGAAACCATACTGATGTACATCAGCGGATATTCTTTTAAATTTTCTACAATCTGCAGTCATTGTGTTAGTTCAATCACTACCTCTTTGATGTTTAACATGGAAGGGAAAGCAGTGTTACATTTTTCTCCCTACATTTCACATTTATCTGAGAACTTTGCTTTTCACCAGGATGGATGCTCATCCTCATCATCTGGAGGGCCAGACATAATATTAATGCAAAGTTTCATTTCTGAAAGGAAAATATTCACTGAAAAAAGAGAACTCAAACCCCACAGATAAGGCCTTCATCAGTGCATATCCCTCTATCAACAACTTGTCTCTCCCCAACTGTGGTATTCATAAGAATGTTTCCAGGTATTCTAAAATTAATTACTAATTCGTTGCTAAATTACTCACTGACTATTTACATTACAGTAGCACTGCGAATCCTCGCTGTACAAGGCACTATATACCCACATATCACAGTCCTTGACCCAAAGAGCTTAACTGTCAAATAGTCAAGAGAAACAGATTCTTTGGAGAACATGCATATCCTTATCCCTCGTTCTCACAGGGAACTGATACATGCTGAGATTTCCTCCCTTACATTTAAGGCATGTATATAACTAGTAATTTAACATGCATGTGAAAGTCTCTCCATTAAGTATAGCAGGTAGAATGGAATGAAATAAATGCAAGACTTTCTAGTACTGTTCCATAGAAACTTCCTACAATACTGCATTGTGTTATAAACCCACATTCTCTGAAATTGAATCCAGAGCCACAGTGCTCTTCTCTACACTGCTTATTTGCACAACCCAAAAGTTCATTTTAGATTATGGAACATCAATATTTTTAGAAAAAATGAAATCTTAAATCCAGACGAATTATTCTGATGTGGAAAAAAGGAGGTAAAAATAGAACTTGCGTGGGTCTGAATTTTAATTCAAATGCAAGAGGCCATAATGTAACCCATCAGTCAAGCTCTGAAGATGAACTGCTAATTAACACAGATGTTGCCTTCCTTTTTACTACTGTAACTTTCTTCAGATTAACTGTTCCTTAAAGTAAAATAGGAGCAAAATATTTCTCTTTCCTTTTCTTTTTTGACATATAATTTAATGAAACACACACACACATATATAGGTATCATATTACTGTTTAGTATCAATATTAGGGTCTTGCTTACTCTCAATGTTCCATCCAAATGTCTCTAGTCTTTCACTGCTTTCTTAATTAACTCACCTCTGTCCAACAATCTAGAAAGAAGGAATTAATCCTAGCCTCTGAGCTATTGAAACTTCCCCCTACCTTCTCCATTGCTCTGTTCACATAGTAGCCAGCTTTCTGATGGGCACCTCTCACTGATGTACATTCTGGACAGAAGAGGTTGAGGTCTAATTAAAGCTCCACTTGAAATATAGGGTCCCAAATCCTCAGGACATGCAAGATTAGCTTTTGTCTTTCCCCTTCTGTTCACCAAGAGCTAGCACATTTATGCAGCAGGGTCTTCTGAAGGCCAAACGCCTGCAGCCACTGACACCAATATTTACACTGACAGCAGCACCTTGATTGCAGACAGACATATTCAGCAGAAATGACAAAGAATGGTGTATTTTTTTCTCTCAGATAGCAGCCTTTAGAAAAAAGCACGATACGGCAAATAACTTGGAAAAGCAGAAGACTGCCACCGAGAAGCTCACAGGCAGAGGAACTATGGATCAGAATAGATTCCCTTCTAGCCCGCTGCATAGTTCCTTCAACACTGGAAAATTTCAGACTATTTTCTTCCTCTATGCGTTGAATAGGCTGCAGGAGGGTAAGCGTACAAATGGAAGCTGGGAGAAAAATCTCCATACTTATTAGACTGGCAGTGAAATGCTCTAAAAGGGAATTTTTATGGTTTCCCTGCTATCAACTGAAGTAGCAAATTAGTTAATTTTCTGAGTCTTTCACAATCCAGCTTTTTGAGAATAGTAAAGTCAAGAATTATTGGGCTAATCATCTAGGCAGCCCACTGTCAGTGTAAGCTAATGCCTAGCCATCAAGCATGGTGAAGAATTCAGCTGGCTTCAGGGATTTGATATTTCCAGTGAATCAAAGTTATTAGAACACATTCATGAAGCAGGACAATGGACCTTTGCTTTGTAAACAAATGCTCTGATTTCTCCTCCACATACTATATTGCTCTTAGTGACATCATCTTTTCAGATTTCCAGTATAAACTAGTTAAGAATTGGATTTGTTGCCAATCAAGCTCTGCAGGCAAGCAGCTCTTTAGAAGGCCACACACCTGACAGCATACACCAGAGGCGGCTGTTGCTGCTCCTTAGGCATCAAAGTTCAGGACATCACAACTAACAATTCTTACCTATAAGATTTGCATAGCAAACAAATTAAAGCCAGCTAACTGATTACAACTTGAAACTGCACCCCGTTTGTTACAGTGTAGATGACTCCAGACACCATCTTTTTGGGACCAAACTGTGAAATTTAAAATGGCCAAAAATCTGTTACATAGTTACATTACAGAGAACCTCAGGTAACACTAGTAGCTACATTGCTGGAAGGAATACCTGATTAAAAATTAAGAGTTCAATCACACACAATACCAGAGATTGAGTCACAATTAGCTTTACAAAACAACGTCACTCTTTATGAGGTTTTTTCTTTGCCTCTTCATGTTATTTACCTGATAAGCCCTTGCCAACAAAGACATTATACTAATTACAATTAGTTATACAAAGCATGGGACAACTGAAATGATTTATTGATTTTTCCTCACAAAATAAATCTTATTTTGAATTCCAAATATATAGAAAGAAAAATAAAGCAGAAGCCCCAGATGGCATGTTTACTCCAGACATGTATGAATGTGAATATACTTAGAGAGACGGTCAATCCATTTAAAACTTTAATCTTACAGTAGTTGTTTGGGAAAATCACTGCTGAGTAGGTTTTATGCAACTAAATTCCCTTTCCCCTGAGCAGAGACATTTAAGGTACAAAGCCAAGAGCTGAGCTGTTTTCATAAAAACTTAGGACTAAGATGATCTTCCAACGATAGTTAAAAAAAGGTGTCCAGGCCAACAAACAAAATAAAAGTCTGCACGTTTGTCATGCAATATTAATGTGGCACTGACTATGTTTGCATTTGATATAATCTACTAGCTACATGCAAACTGAATAGATGAAAGAGTATGAAGCTGTGTTAAATACCTTTCTGTATTAAGTATCAGTCTGTGGTAACTACCACTTCCTATCTAGGCATGGAAATAACGAAGCAATCTTTTTGCTTCTGTTCTTTCGGAACTCATTCTAAGCATTTCTACAAGACCTTCCTTCATCCTCCATCCTGCAACATCATGAATGCTCCTCAAATCACACTGAGAATTTGCTTATCCTGTGAATATCCCCAGTGTTCAGATGTATTTCCATGAAGGATGTGCATGGACTAAGAGTTTGAGCAGAATCCAGCGCTTGATCTTTCACGGGGACCCTTCTCACAAGACTATCTTAAATTCCTCTGAAGTTCAAAAAAGCCTCATAAAATTAAGGAAGATTAATAGCTGATCCACTCTTATGTTCTCCCAGTCTTTTTACCCCATCTCCAGAGCTCAAACTCACTCAAGCATTTAGATATAAACCTTCCATAATATGGACAATGAATATATACAAGTAAATAGGCTTAGATGCAACAGCCACACTCACAAACCAGCAGGTTTACTCCCTGATCTTTACAGTGCCTTTTTCCCCTCCACTAGCCATTTTGTCCTCAGTCTTGACAAGAGAAGGCATAGCACTTAGGCAAAATACATTTCTTCTCTTTTTTCTCGTCTGCAAGTCAGCATTATCCGATTAGGTCTACTTTCTATGGCCCGTTCAGTCTTGCTTATCAGACACAGTGGAAAATATTTCCAATAATAAGCCACCAGAAATCTGCCTTCATATCTGGTGTCAGGCTACGTGTAACAGAAATCTTTTCATATTAGTTTTAAAGTATTGCTTCATTCAACAAGCTGACTGCTGGCTGACACACAATCTAACCTAAAGGCTATGGATCAGCAGGTAAATGCAGAAATTCTATTAGTTTTCAGACCTGAGGTTTACGCCTTTCATTTCAAATGAAATCAAAATCCTACACATGAATAGGTAAAGCACAGAGTAAAGATCCTTTCTTAAAACCATCCATTACCTATTACATGAGTGCAAGGAAGAAAGCAGTTTCTGCATCTTGTAGATACTGAATTACTTGTGCTCAATGACTCTGGCAAGGATGGTAAATAGCAGACATAAAAGAGATCCATTTTGAGGAAAAATTAAAACCATGACGAACATTATATTAGGCAATGTGAAATCCTGCGAAGGTACAAAGACAGGCATATTCAGATACGCTTGGTATTAACAAAACCTCTCCAAACTTGTATAAATTGGACTTCCTTACCTAAATCTGAATGCAAAAGTCACAGGCAAACTTGTCTATGCTTTAGAAGTTTTGGAAATTAACATCCTTATTTAGCACCAGAGGAAGGAAATAATGCAAAAATGCTTATTACAAAGTATCCATAATGTTTATGAACATATTTCTTTTTCCAAACTGAAAGAAAAAGCATCAACAAAGAGAGATTTCATTCCTTTGGTCCTTCTATAAAGGCACATACTTTCAGATTTATGTATAAATACAAGAGATTTATGAATGATTGATTGACACCTGACTTCATTTTACCATTTGCTCTAAAGAGTGGAAGTTCTCCGAGCACATGCATCAGCAGTTTGACACAGCATACAGACTGAATCCCCAAATTAACAGCAATGAGTATAATTCAATTCTGGTGTGGTCAGGCAGAACTTCACTGAAGTCACTGGAACCACTTCTGCCAGAGCTTAATTTCTCTGTGAGACTGGTATATTGTCTGGTACGCAGGCAGAATTATCTTCTGGAGATAATATGGGGCTCACCCTGAACCTGTGTAAAGAACAAATCTAGATTCTAGCTTTGTGGCTCACAAATTTCTTTATTATATACACAGTTCCTGTATAATTATGCCACACACTGTTTTCCTTCAAAACAGTGGATGATGATTGTCTTAGAGCAAGAAAATCAATTGGGATTACCTAATCGCAATTATGATCACACTAATAGTGCTTTTTTTGCTGCATGTCTCATTCTGTGCATCCAGTTAAGGAAATTGTTCCATGGTTTTGCTATTTATTCAGGAAAAAATACAGAAGGAAAGCATAACTTTTTCTTCTTTGAAAAATTAGCTGTAATATTTGTCTTTGGACTATTGCACGAAACAGTAAAGAAGCTATGCAGCTTTTTGGGCTCCTTCTTTCTCATTATACAAGCCTACTCATATCTTTCATTTGTATTTTGTATTTGTATTTAATCTGTATTTTCCTCTGGCAATAGGTTTGATAGCCTCTTGTTTCATTTTGCACTGATGCTATCTTATAGCTTGATGATTGCAAGTTTGTTGGTATTCTTTATCATAGCTCTTAGCTATTACAATATTCAGTCCTCATGTATGGATTTCGCACAGATTTTCTCCAAGAGAGGTAGAATTGTAGCTGTTACACAAAACTGAGAAAAAACAGAAGTTTACACAGTGTGAGATTTCACCTTATGTGCTCAGTCAGATCAAGAAATGTTACAACAACTGGCTTAGAAAAAGCAAACATAAACCTCAAGATGCAATGTCCAGGTCCAGCTTTCAGTTAAGTCCAATAAGCCAATTAAATCAGACCTTACAAAGGAATAAAAAATAGCCATGATCATTCTGTTTTATCTCACAGAAGATGACAACAGAAATGCTAGTTTATCTTGCCCTTCTGACAGGGATATACCAGCATTTCACTGGATTCTGTGTAACAACTTTTGACAAGGAAACAGTGCTCTGTACTCTCCAGTCAAAGGCTGACCTAAGTGGTGCTTCAAAATTAACACTCTGTTAGGATATACTAAATTCAGGGCTGCAGAAAGCTTATATAAAATAGAGCATATGAGCTGGCGCCATTGCTTGTAGTACCTTTCATCCCAAAAGTTTCTTGTTAGACTATATACACATCGACAAATGCAGCCACTTGCAGGGGAACATGGAAGGTGTTTAACAGCATGGCAACAATGAAGGACAATTTAGAATGAGGATGAAGAACCATGTATCAAGTAAACTCCCAAACAGCACAGGAGATGCTTGTTCAATGATGGCAAGAGAGGAATACTGATACAGAGCAGTTTCCTAATGCATTCTTGAATTACCTCGGAAATCACTCATCTAAGCATTGACCGGAGCTGACTACGTTTAACTTGTTTGATCTGATGAGATCAGGTTGTATGGCTGCGAGTTTGTGATAAGAAGTCAGTGGCAGAAAGAAACCGCAGGTCTCAGAAAAGCAAAGCAAGAAAACCCACAACCCTTAACCATTCATATGGAAATTACTCAATATAAGCAGGTAATTTCTTCTTGAACTGCTGATATAATAGTCTATATCCATCTATCATGAAAACTACATGGATACACAGATTATTACCATATGAAACAATGCAGACATCTTACGTCTCCTCATAGGTTTACTAGCGTTGCTCAGGGCTTCGCTATTTGAGAATAATGTCATTATCCTTTATCTTTATGCTGTGTAGTATTGTCCTCCACTGTGCAGTATTCATTATTACACACTTTGTCATGCACTACCTCTGCAGATGTATATAATATGCGCAGATTAAGCTAACTGATTTACTGATACCATAGACATACATTGCACTTAGATCTACCACCAGTATTCATTATGCTTACAGGATGAAGCAAATGTATAAAATGTATGTATCTTTCCTATACTAAAGGATTACTCTTTGTAAATGTTAAATTATTCTAGTGGTGACATTTTGACTTTGTTTTCCTTCAATTTGTTCCTATGACGATGTAAGAAATAAAAATTTACTGGTAGGAGGAAGGAATATGAATTAAAGTATTTTATGAAGGCCGCTCCTTAAAATGACTCAGACAATAAATTTCAGCAATTGTTCAAGAGCAAAAGCTTTTGTAAGTACCTGAGAACAACAATACAGGCGGAGATAGAAGAGAGAACATCTTCAACTGAGACCATTCAAGTTTGCCATTTACTTGTACAAGCAGAATCCTCTAGAGACCTGCTCTTCAGGGTCTGTCATTTCTCCTCTGGGCCTTTAGTGCTGCTTTGCTCTTGTTTTACCTTTGCATTGTTCTTTGGTTTCTTTAAGTGCATGCAAAGGATTAGTTTGAAATGATGCTTGTTTTCACACACTGTGGAATGAGTCGCCCATTTCTAACTTGCCAACTACAATGTAGACTAGACAGCCTCCATAACATTTAAACAGACTTTATAGAGGCTGTAAGAAGCAGCTGGAGTGGAAGTGTTTTGTACAGAGTGGCGTTTGAAAAGATCCTAGATATTATCTCACTCAGTCCTCAAATACCACAGTAAATGAATAACATAAGACAAACCTATTTTCTCCCTGGAAGGGTTTTTTTAACTTACTTTTCTAGAGATTTCCGGAGTTTCCCTTCAAGGAGAGAGTCTGGGGTGAAGGCATAACAGATACAAAATTATATCCTCTTGACAACTTATTTTCACTAGTGCATAAATTACATGCACTAGTGCATAAAATGCAATTCTGGATTGCATGAATGCGTGAAAATTAACCATGGGAAAAATGCATTTTACACTGCAATTCAGAACTGAAATATACATTGCTGACATGCTCTTTTCTAAGCAGTTTAATACTGCAGGTAAATGAGACCTCACAGTGTCATGCAAGGTATGCATGCAATAACAAATATTACCAACAAGCAGAAAAGCTAAGACTCAGGTGAACAAAGGTGGACAAAGCTAGGTCTACACAGCTCAATTAAATCTATGCTGAGCCTATGTTCCATCCTCACTCATGCTCAGCAGCCTGTCAGACAGTGCCTGAATCTAGCTGTGTGGTAGGTGATGTTACTGCTCCAACTGTTTACATCCACCAAACAACTGAAGGTTACTGATCCTGCAGCTCTGGCAGCACACGATGCAGGTCTTCAAGAAGAATAACCAGACTAGGTCAACTCATGTACATTGGAAACACAACTGCAGATAGCTGACTTTACACTAGGCAGTTAGGAAGTTGTGTGTCTTAAAGGCAGGAATATGTACCTTCACCCTCCAGGAATGTGCATTCATGAGCCTTGACAGAGCAGCTTCCTATAATTTTCTATTAATAGGAAATTGGGAGAATTAATGCATCTGAGGAGAGAAAAATATCTGATATTTTGATTACAGACAAGCAAATAGCTTCAGAAAGACTTTGTGCCTATAAAGACAATTATTGGAACCACACCTTTTTCAAGTCTGGATTGAAGTATGCCTAGTATCCCCATACAAAGATCATCATTGTAATGGTAATTGCTTTGCCACTCCTGGAGTCCACTCCAGGAGCCTGAGTAGCAGAAACAGACATGATTTAAATACCATTCAATTCACCTCTGTATCTTTTACCTGGCACCGCATTGTTATTTACCTGAAAAGTGGTTATAAGCCCCCACAATTCAAATATTGTACAATGCAACAGAATATTGCCAACTTGAGACGAGATCACTAGTAAAGCACTCCTCCCTAAGCAAATAACGGTAAGAGCTTTTCAGCACTTTGCCTTAGGTGCCTAATTTCTTCAAAAATAATTGTGAGGAGAAGCAGAAAAGATATTGGACAGAGTGGTTAGGTGGAGGCTTACATTACTACGGATTTTCATTCAGTAGCAGCAGGGATAAGATTAGTTCAATGCATCTTCTAGAAAATGATCTATCCTTTTCTTTCCTCTTGTTAGAAAAAAGTTTCAATTCAAATTCATTTTTTCCAAAAAGCCATAAAAATGAAGGTGTAAAATTTTTTATGTTCTCTGTGATCTCTTTTGGGTTTTGGTCTGACATTATGCTGCACTGTGCTCATATCTAAATGACTTTGTGAATAGAAGGCCCCAGCTGCCCAAGTGCTAAGAATTAGCATTTGCAGAAAGTTGTGCTGAATCGTTAAGTTGCCTTCACATTTTTGAGTGCTCCAAAACAAATGGCAATCTTTCAGTTTCTGTTCAAAGTACTTCCTGAAAGTGAAATGAATTAAAGTATTAGCACACCTGCAAATTAAGTAGGCATTCTGACTTATTAACTGAAGCACACAGAAGCTGAGATATTCAAATGGCTTACTCTTGCTCCTATTGAAACCACCAGCAGCACTCTCATTGTCTTCAGAGTCGTAGGATCAAGCCCAGAGTAAGCAGCAAATCGACAAAAGATAAACCTAATTCTCAATCAGTTGCATTAGTAGACTATAGGACAACAGGAAGGCAACGCGCTTGGCAGACACAAGTTGCACAAAGCAACAGCTAATATGGCATATCCCACAAGAGGTACGCAGGTATTTGCAACATGACTACCCTGTATACAATTTGTCCCAGCAGTTATTGAATGTCTCCCTTACAGGTGGGCAATGTGCCAGGAATCATACAATTGTGACAGAAAAGCAATTGGAGGCCCATTTAAAAAGTGAAAATCCCTGTCTGCTTCTGCCCCTGAATCTCAAGCAGGTCTCATAAACCTGATGACTCCCTGCTAGGAAAAACATATTCCACAGATTATCATAAATAACTAGGTGGGATGTATGCTTAGTTTTTGCATGCAAATAAAAATCTTCATCCTGGCTTGAATGCATGGAGAACTTTTCAAAGTACAGCATTTCAAACAAGATTAAACCCCAGTAAATCCTCTTTCATTGTGCCTCGCTGTGCAGTCTGTTCTTTCATTGAACACAGGTTTAAAATATGGGGGAGATGATTTCCCAGAGTGCCATCCTTCATTGGCTCAAATTCTTACAAAGGTTTATTTTCTCAGCCAACCCTACACATTCCTCTCACCAAACATCAAAATCCCATCTCCCAAATTGTTCAATCCTATCTCCCAAAATGACGCAGAATTCCATTCAATAAATTGACCTGATGTTCCTGGTGGTTTTGTATTTCTCGTTCTCCATCTTTTCCAAAATGTCCTTTTCAATAAAGTTTGAGTAAATCTTCAAAAATTTAAATGAGCTGCTCTGGAAAGTGCAAGCAACCAACTTTGAAGCCAAAGAAAAATAACCATTTTTCATTACAGAATTTATATATCATTCAGAAACAGTATGTTAATTTTAACCTATATGTCATCCACAAATGAGCTTGAGCCTCATCTGAAATAAACAAAATTTTTCTGAAAGAAAAAATGTACTGATAGCCTTTTTTCAAGTTCCAACAAAAGACAGGAATTTTAGAATATTTAGAAGAAAAACAGTGCAAGCATTGTAAATATTGCAAATATATCTTTGGTATGAAGCAGAAATTATTTTATAGCTTTCTTGTCAGGAACTGTGAAATCCATTTTCTTTTCCTGCAAAAAGAAATAAAAATCTTCTGAAAGTTTGTAACTATTACACTCCAAAATATGTATTAGGCACAGAGATAAACCCTCCCAAGAAAAAAGTAACAAAAAATGTAGTCAAAACTTTCTAATCATGAAACTGTACAACATAACCCTTCTGGTTTCTTCTGGAATAAAAATTAGAATCACAGTGATTAAAAGGATGAAATCCAGCAATTAATTAATTTGTAAGGGCAGAGGAATAAAATCCTTAAAATCCCAGATGTATTCCCATGGGTTTTGCTGAGCCATTTTACATCTTTTGAGGCATCTGCCAAGAAAAGGTCAGTTGAACTAATCCGTACTTACACCTTGGCATCTCCATTGAAACATGTCATCTCTCCACTGCAGAGTTATTACTTGCTGCCTCTGACACTAAGACTCAGAAACAGGCTAGACTTGATCATGAATGGAGGATTGATTGATGTGCCTTTCATAATCCAAAGAAATCTGTACACTGGTTGTCTCAAGAGATTCATAGTTAAACTTCATTTGGAGTATTTTCCTCTTCTGTCTGCCTTTCAGAGCACTCCTTTTCCCAATACAGTAACTACAGAGCAGAAAAGGAATGATCAATAAAAATTCAACATCAAATAATTAACTTTGTGGGACAAAACTCAAGGGAAAGTCAAATGTATTTGCTTATGTTCATTTACCCGAAAACCAGAGCTTAAACATTCACTACTAGTTGTGAATTCAATCTTCTCTAACTGTGAAACCACAGCTTCCTTGGTCGGTCCTTCCCACACAAAGCCATCGCCTCATAAACTGGGAATCCTAAAGTCTCACAGCGAATGCCTGGCAGCAAAACAAACAAATGAAACAACGCATCACAGAATAAAACCAGCCATAAAAAAACCCTCATGTATAAAAATTAGTTGTCAAAGAGTCGACAACTCCATTCTGCCTTCCTGTAGCTTGTAATACCCAGGAAACAACCCCTTCCCATTTATCACTGTTTACCAATACCACTCTCTCAGGTCTCAGAGCTTGGACCAGCTACAATTGCCACCCACTCCATATTCAAGGAATCCATCTCCTTCTCATGCCATCTGTTCTCTGTCCTGGACTAATCATGATCTATAGGGCACTATGATTGCTACCTGCTCTGAACACTGCTCCTAGAATCTTACTGCGGGTTTCATCAGAATCACAACTGTGAAGCTACGTGTACCCTCTCTAAACCCCTGGTGTAAAACCATTGGAGTAGAGAGGCAAGTTTTAAGACTAGCACTACTTCTTACGCTGTTATCACTCCTTGTTCAGTGTTGGAAGAGAGATTCTCTCTGATTTCTTACCACTACTATCCTTCAAAGTTACATTTGGTGCAAACAGTTGATAATGGCCTCTGTTGGATAACACAGGATCATGTTTTGAAATTGGACTTGGAAAGGACTCTAAGATTTACCTCTGAAATTTAGGCTTTGATTGGTCTATTTGGGAGTTAGGCTGGTTACCAGTGACAACACATGCATTTAGACTCTTAAAGAAACCTGACAGGTGCCAAACATAAGAAATTATCATTTTCCTCTGTGAGTCTGGCTCCATTACACACGTTTGGATCCTATTTTTGTTAGCCAAAGCCCTGTTTAAAAAATCATTTTACAGGTTTTAAGAAGCCTATAGTAATTTATTCAGAAATTTTCCTTTTTATTTCCGTCAGATATTAATAGAACAGCAAAGAAGAATGTTCCATGGTTTAAAGAACACATTTTTCTCTATATCTGCCTCTGCTTACATGTGAGGAGGAAAAGGCTCTGATAATCTACAGTACAAGCAGGAAAGGTGTCAAGGGAAAACTTATCTTTTAAAATGCTTTCCTGTTTTACTTCAGGTGAAACAGGCAGTTAATATGCTAGAGGCTGTTTTCTGTGTAGCCTGGAACACTAAAGAGAAGCAGCATGCTAAATGTTGTATACAGAGCCTGCATCATAACAAAGCAGCTTAGATACTATAGGAAAATCTGCGACAACTTGAGATGGATGAACAGGAATAAAAGTTTAACCAGTTTTTGAAGTAAAAAAGTTAAATACTAGAGGGAATGTTTCTTACTATCTGCCCAATATTAAGAACACTAAATAATTTGAAAAACTACAGTGAGGGTAACATATGCAGCAAACCACACAAGACTTTACCCTTGCAAACAAAGTTCGGGAGCCTTTTTGCTCACAGGAAAAGCATCTTAGTTTGAATTTGTATGATAAGTAAATATTCCCACTCCTCTGCTGGTTTGGAAGAGAGGTTAATAGAGGTGAAACATTCAACGAACATCTCTAACATACACATTTTTCTGTACAAGAAATCGTTATTATTCCTGCTTCACAATTTTATTAGCCTGGATGTAAAATCTGCAAAATGGAGAAAGGTTTACAAAATGTAAAAATTACTTTTAGAGCAAAATATAATTATATATTTATGTTTCTGGTCAGAAAGTAAGCTAGGGCAGTTCATTTCATTGAATAAACAAAAACCAAGTCATCACCTCTCTCTTTGCTGTGGTCAAAGTGGGGATTTGCAGATCTCACCCACTGAGACTTGGATCTTCAGGCCTCTCCAGGCTGGTAAGATTCAATCCAAACAGTAGTAACATTTAAGTGGATTCTATTTCTGTTCTGCTTGAATTAACTGTCTGAAAGATTCATTACTTACATGGTTCAAGGCTCTGAACAAATCTGAATTAACTTCAGTGGTTCATTTTCATAGGACAGAGTTAGTTTGTACACAAGTGCCATCTGAATTTTATCAGTGACTTAGGCTGGTTTGATATGCATGGAACAAAAAAAGCCTAGAGTACTTGAGTATGTTAGAACCTGATTTCCTTAATTCACATTAAAACCAAAGGTATAGAGTATTGTAGTTTAAAAAATCTTTGATGTTAATAGCACAAGTGATAAAATATGGGTCTAATCAAAATGACTCAGTATTGCCCATTAAACCCTGCAGTACCCAATTACTCATTGATGTTTCTGGTGAGGAATGTGATATTCAAGGGTATAACCTAACCTGCAGTCATAAATAACACATATATTAAAAAGAATATGTTGATGGCAGGGTTACTAAATGCTCTTCTGTTAATGCATGATTTTAGCTTGGAATCCATTGGTTGTAGCAGTAGTACAGTAGTTACATGCTAGAGTTTCATTTAAAAGCAATCAGGTCCACAGACTCAGCAAAATCATACAGCAGTCGTGCTTGTCAGAAAGCAACATTAATAAGCTTGGGTTTGGTAATGGGATGATCTTCCTTTAAAATAAGGACTCACGTGGGTTTTTTTGAACTTGTAATTTGGTTTGTCTGGGAGTCTCTTTGTGATTTGCCTTGAAAACCTTACGAGGGACAAAGAGAGACCTTTTTGGAATGTCTTTTCATGTCAGATGAAAAGGCTTTATCTTACTGTCTACCCAGTTTGCTAAATAAGCGACCTGTCATGCTTGTATTAATTCACTCAGGCCAAAGCTGAAATTCACTTTGAAGCTCATATTTCAGCATTTTTCTTCTTGAATCTATTGAGCTTGTTGTGTACAAACACAAAGCTGTCTGTCATAGGAAGGGAAAACAACTTAAAAAAAAAAGAAGAGAAAAAAACCCTGTCATATGCTTTGAGTTGGTTTTTTCGCCTCCTTTCAGTTCAAACAAGTGTCTGTTTTGTGGTGCAGAGTGGTACAAATCTCATCCATTTCAAAAGAGAGACTGCTTTATGAACTCATGGAAAACGGTTATTTTATACAGCAACTTGCAGATATGATCTTCTGACAAGCAGTGCTCATTAAAAGAGCATCAGCTGGCTCAAGCAGTAGTCTTGGTTGTTATTGAAGTAAGTCAGACCCTTGGGGATTTTAACACCATTTGTTCAACAAACAGTCTCATTCTGTCCAGCTGTAAAAAAAATAAAATCCAATTTAAAAATAAATCTTTTGTAATGTGCTCAAGGAAATGTATGGCAGGGGAGGATTGGGAAGTTATCTATTATACAGGCATTCTGTTCACATCCAGGATGATTCTGTCTTGATAAACAAACAGTGACACTATTGGCAAACCTGGGATTTGAAGTAATGGTTCATTAATGCAACTGCACACTAAGTAATGTACTTGGGTGTCAGCGTTCTGCTAGGTTTTCTTCCTCATTCTAATGCTCTTTTTCCTCCTGGATATGCTTAAAAAATACCCTGGCACTCCTGTCAATATATTAGTTTGAAAAATGTCACCATGGGCCTGGAACTATTGTGTGTATATGTAACTGTGCATTGACACATGCATTGGCTTGATGCATTCTGGTGATGCGAGTTCAGTCTCCTGTAGAGATCAAAATTATGATACGATTGCACTGAGCTTACAGACTTCTCTCATGCTGGGATGGAGATGGTGTGAGGAACTAAATTCACAAAACAGAGCAACGTGCTCATACTGCATGGTTTGAATAGCTCTTCCAGCTGCACGTAGTGCACAACTTGCGTTTCTTTAGAGAGGTGCAGAGATTAGACATGGTTGAACTGGGGATGAGAGGTATTCAGTTCTTCCCCTTCATTAACACGACCCTTCTCCTTCTGATCCGAGATTTCATCATTCCTTCTTTCCTTCCCTCTTCTTTTTATTAATCATATTCAACAGTTCCCACATCTACTTGTCAGGGACCAAATGTCTAATACAATGGTTGTATAACCCATGGCTCTGTTCCAACAGGGTGAGTGCTCAAAGGCCCTGGCAAGAATATTTTAATGTGTCATTTAGGATTTAGGATCTATTCAAGAAAGACAATTGGAATCAGTACTGTTGGTAAGGCAAGGTCTTAAAGTGCACAGAGTAGGGGAGGATTCAATATCACGGGGAATGACATCCAAAAGGGACAGACTTAATAATTCCTTCCATCTGTCACCTATAGATGACAGAAAGTTGATTAAGCCATCTTTGTGCAATCAGAGGATAAAAACACGTTTTCAGCACAATTATGTAGCATCGTGTTTAACTATTATCATATTTGTCAGCAAGAATTGCTTGTCATTGGATGGCTTATATAATTTTATTGGGTGAATAAACTCAGAAAAGGTGTGTGTGATTGTTTCAAACATGTTTCATTAGATTTTAATTTGTAGACTGATGTGACTAGTGCAGAATAAAGTGACCTCATGCTTCCTGCCCCAGGAAATTCTTGGAAATTAGGTATCTCAACTCAGTGGGATTCAAATTGAACTGTATTTTAAACTACAAGAACTGAGTCTTTTGCTTGCTGTTGTCCATTTGCGTTACATTCTTTGATTCACTCCTCAGAATGTATAGATTGCTTCTTATCTACATAGCTTAGTGCATCATACACAGAAAAATCCAGAAAGATGTCTCAAAGGCAATTATGTTGGAATTAAACAGCTGCAAGGAATCATCAAATGCATTCTGGCCAGACTCGGCAGGAGTGTTTGAAATAGTTCGAGTTCATGTGAAAACTCACCTCACACAGACTTTTTGAAGGAAGATACAAGTCTCTGGTTAGGATTTTTTAAAATTTTACAGAATTGCTCAGTTTTCCCCAGTATTATGAAGACATTACTAACAGTCAGCAGAGCTCTCCTTTGCTACCGGCTACTGATTGTAATCCTTTTCCCTTGCCCCCACAGGTAGGGAATGAGAACAAATATCCACTGCAGTTAATGGGATCATCTTAAATCCTTCAGAGGCAACTATCCTACTCCATTAACCCACCGGGGACTGGTTGTAACAGAGGCCAGAGTGTGGTTCAATTCCTAACCTATCTCAATTGCCACAATATTTCTTAGGGTGCCATTTACCAATGCATCTTTGCACACAAATGAGGCCGAATGCACTGAACCAATGAAGATTACCTACTGCTCAAACTGTAAAGCACATCAAGGAGCATGTCTAACTAATTCTACCACTGGGCTAAGATCATGCTGTATATCTGACAGTAAGCACGGTCTTTCCTGCTTGCCCAGGGGAGCCTCCACTCTTATCATTTCAGCTTTTGATGTGCAGCACCTACGGAACAAAAATACTTAGCAAGTGGCAAACATTAAAAGTACATTTAAAAAATTCTTGTTCCAAGCCCAGATATCTGGTATTGAACATGCCCGTTGGCACATTCCAAGCAAGAGCAATTTTAAAAACTAAACCAAATATACCACTATTGATCTGATTTTGTCTGCTGTGCAAGGTGCAGCCTTTCTCCCTGAGCTACTACCTATGCGATTCACACTCCTGAAGGCCACTGAGCTAGAGAACAAGCTGACTGATTTCCTATTTGTGTCCAACAGCACTTTAGTGGCATTAAATATTATTTAATGGCACTGATTATATCTTAATGAAATTACAAAAAAACCCCAACCAAAAATAAAAAGAACCACCTCTCCCCTAAACAGTAGCATTGTTCTATCTCAGTGCAAGCAAGTACACTGTCTGGTTGTATTGGAGGGTCACATCTTGATTAAGCAGAGTGTCAAGAGTATTGATAGCATCTTTTCAGTATTCTGGGGAGCAATCATCAATAAAACCCTAACAGAGTACAATGACTTCTGCTTTTTTTTATTAATCATGAAAATATATTTACAGTTGGAGCAGAAGGGCATTGTACAGAAGCATCAGTCCTCTCTGCTCACATCCACATTGCAATCCCCTCTCATTTCATAGGAATTGAAGTCTAAAATGGAAGTCGGTTCACATGAATCTTCCTGTTGCAAACAATTATTGTTACCAGAAATCTTCAAGGAAAATCAAAACAAAGCTCACAGGCAAATAAAAATGACAGGTTCAAAACAAAAGCACATTAAAGCTTAAAGAAAAATAAAAGATCTATTTCCTTTACGAACTCCAGCTTAATAAAGAAGATTCTGACAAGCACAGTCCTGTTATCTATACAGCTGCCTGAGTCCACATTCCTGATTGTTTTATATGAAATGGTGTCAAGAAACTACCCTTTCAATAGTACTAAATGGGAAACACCTCAAGTGTATTTACTTGAAAAGTAAAATGCAGGTGAACAGGACACTAGTTTAATTTCTTTTTTATGGTAAAACTCCTCTCTCATTTCTGAGCTGCAGCTGTTGGTTTGTTTTCAGATTGTTTGGCTTGTCCAGAGGATGCAGAATGTGGACAGAATCTCAAATTTTCAGAGGAGAGCTGAGGGGAGTTTTCTCCTGCAGATCAGCAGTATGTGGTGTGTGTCAGATAGGCAAGTTTGCCTGTTCATGAAAACCATGCAAAGGAAAATCCTCCCCCTACATATATGGAGAAAAGCTTTCTGGAAAGAATTCACTGCAATGACTCCCTGCCTGATCTCTTGTTAGTTACTTGTTTTACCAAGCCCAAGAGGTGCAAATCATCTCCTGGGACATGTCAAACTGTCATGTCCTGCTAGGGTATGCAGCTCTTCATTGAAGATATTCAGCATCTGACATGATGTGGCCCTTAAAACACAGAGACAAAAAAATAAGAAAACTAAAATAAAATATTTGCATGATTCATGTGCATGAAACACAGAATCCTCCTGAACTCATACTGCAGAGGGTGAGCAGCTAGTGAAGTAGAGCTCCTACCTAGAAAGGGAAAAAATGTTCTATTTCCTATGTCAATCCCATGGCAAATATTTGCAAGGACTAAGCAAGCGTACTTAATTGGCTACTCTTTTTGTAAGCAGAAGCCACAGAAGATGTTTGTCTTCAAATCTGATTTCATACCTTAGCTGTCACTGAGGAAATTAAACATTCAGCAAGTCATTCTCTGTCAAATATGGAGACAGTTGGCAAACGTAGGCCATAAAGGTAGAGATTAATTACCGGCTGTATGAATTGTTGCTGTTTTTCTCTGTCAGTTACGTCATGGTTAATCACGGAGTTTATCATAAAACTTATGATCATAAATTATTAATCATAAAACTCCTGCAGTTTTATATCATTCGTCCCTGCTTTTTTCACAAATAAAAAGTAAACAGACGTAACCAGAGGTCATTCTAAGATCTCTCTAGCCACTACCGGGAAAATGTTCTAGAAGTTGCAGCATATCTCTCTGTCATGGTTTAGCCCCAGCCAGCAATTAAACACCACGCAGCTGTTTGCTCCCTCCCCGCCCCTGCAAAAACTTGTGGGTTGAGATAAAAACAGTTTAACAGGACTGTTTAGGACTGTTAATAGCAAGAGAGGAGGAAGCAACAACAACAATAATAATAATACTGACAAAGGAACATACAAGAACAAGTGGTGCCCAATGCAGCAATTGCTCACCACCTGGTGATCAATAGCCCATCCCCGAGCAGTGATTCCCAGCCCCCGGCCTACTGGGCATGACGTTGTATGGTAGGGAACATCCCTTTGGCCAGCCTGGGTCAGCTGTCCTGGCTGTGCCTCCTCCCAGCCGCTTGTGCACCTCCCTGCTGGCAGGGCATGGGAAGCTGAAAAGTCCTTGACTGAGTATAAGCACGACAAGTACTCAGCCACAACTAAAACTTCAGTGTGTTATCAACGTTATCCTCATACCAACTCCAGAGCACAGCATTATGCCAGCTATTGGGAAGGAAAAACAGCTCCATCCGAGCCAAAACCAGGACACTCTCCATGAAGATTAATTTAAACTTTTTAATTTCACAAGATGATTTAAAACTAACAGATAAAGACATGTCATGATTTATTTTATGAATGTGAATAATATTTTTGCACACATTTACTTCTGGTAAAAGATGTCTGGTTACTATTTGTAGGTGTTTCTTGCTTTTTTGGGCTCAGAATTGTTTACAGTGGGCTACATAAGACTTGTCATAAATGGTCCAGAGCAAAGAGTAAAGTAGAAATTGGAGGGAATGTATATATTGTAGATCAGTCATTTTAGTCATAATTACTGAACCAAGTATTTCTGCTTGTGAGGCCAATTTGGACTGGGTTTCCACCAGAAGGATCAGCTATATCAGAGAAAAGCTAAATTTCATTAAAAGGGAGAAATATGATTTACTATTAAAAAAGATAGTATATCTGCCTGTGTTGGCATATTAATATTCCTCTAGCACTTTATAAAAGACAAGCATCCCAGTTTACTCCACAGGGTTTTTTTAGAAAATGTGTTATTACAGTTGAATTCATTAAATAAACCTAGATATCAACGTTAGCCAATATCTACACAGAATTTCCCACAGGAAAAGAAATTTTGTAAAGAATATGAACTAAAATAATATTGTAAAAATGTCATGAAGTACGTGGATGGGTGAAGGAATGCAGCCTTCACAAATTAGTATTTGTAGTGACACTACATGCACAGTTTGAGGTAAGTTTGTCTTGGATCGCAAGGACAGTCTAATCCAGTTCCCATGGGAGTTGAGTCATCTCTTTCCATCAACTTCAACATATAAGACTAAATCCACCATAAGCAGAAAGAGAAGGAAACTATTCACACCTGTTAACATTACCCATCAGTTCTTTCCTCCCTACAGATAGTTATGGTCACACTCTAATTAGCACAATGTCCACCAATGCTCCTGAAAGGACTCTGCAAGAGCAAGCATTATTCTCACTTGTACCTTACAAATCCATAAATACCTTTACAGAAGTATTTTCTTCCTATCTGACACTGAGGAATAGTAAGTTAAAAAACCTGCTCTGGATCAAATGACAACTCTTGCTGACAGAACTGAAGACCTCAATAACTTTTATTTCAAATACAGGCAAGCCCTATGTACCACACTTTAACAATTGTTAAGACTGTGCATTAACTAAGAAAAAACATACAGAATCATAGAATAGTTTGGCTTGGAAGGGACCTTTACAGGCCATCTAGTCCAACCCCCCTGCAATGAGCAGGGACATCTTCAACTAGATCAGGTTGCTCAGAGCCCCGTCCAACCTGACCTGGAATCTTTCCAGGGATGGGGCATCTACCACCTCTCTGGGCAACCTGTGCCCAGGTGTTTCCTCACCCTCACCATGAAAAATTTCTGCCTTATATCTAGTCTAAATCCACCCTCTTTTAGTTTAAAACCATTACCCCTTGTCCTATTGCAGCAGGCCCTGCTAAAAAGTCTGTCCCCATCTTTCTTATAGGTCCCCTTTAAGTACTGGAAGGCTGCAGTAAGGTCTTCCTAGAGCCTCCTCTTCTCCAGGCTGAACAACCCCACGTCTCCCAGCCTCTCCTCATGGGAGAGGAGTTCCATCCCTCTGATCATTTTTGTGGCCCTCCTCTGGACCTGCTCCAACAGGTCCATGTCTTTCCTGTGCTGAGGGCTCCAGAGCTGGACACAGCCCTGCAGGTGGGGTCTCACCAGAGCAGAGTAGAGGGGCAGAATCACCTCCCTCGACCTGCCGGCCACGCTGCTTTGGGTGCAGCCCATGAACAATTACATCTAATTACATGACCAAAATTGTCTTTAAATGGGGTAGCTGGTTATGGTTTGCACTTGGCTCTGCTCAGTGATATAACATGGATATAAGGCAGCAGTTGTCACACAGTTCTGTGTCAGAACAAGCCATTTATATAATTTGAATAATTTGAATTAAGATAACAGCGTCTCAGTCTTATACTGGAAAGACTGGCAATGTGTGAGATAAAATATGCTGCTCAGATAAAGAATGAAAACTAGCAATTATTGAGGGGTTGCCATTTGAGTTTGCTAGACATAAAACCGATTTTAAGCATCACCATCTTTCTTTTCTGCATCATAGAAGCTGACTTCTAAAAGATTTCTGTTGTTTCCTGCCTACTGATCCAGGGATACTGTATTTCCAAACAGTTGTGGGAATAGAGGCCAGCAAATACATTTGCCTTCATCTGGAAGATGAATGTACTGGAATATGTTAAACACGTAAGGTTGTTACAGAGGTTTGCCAGTTCTGCTGGGGGGAGGAGGAGGTTATAGGAAAGGGGAATTTCTTTGTGTAAACATATAGAAGGTGCTCAAAAAGTAACAAAATATTTGCTAAGTTTAGACACAGATTTAATGTAGTACACAAAAACCACGTGTTTTGCTACCTATGTTTCAGTTCAGCTCCTTATCATCTGGCTAGCAAGCTCCACTGCCCTGTGTGGGATTCAGCAAGATTATGGTTCTGGCACTTGTTTTCACTGGAGGGAATCATGATCTGACACGAACCTCCTTTTTATACCTACTTTCTTTATGTGATTACAATTAGATCTAAACCTCCCTGCAGCTGTTTTGGAGATTCAAACCTTAGCATAGATGTTCGAAACTTATACATAATCTTATGCTAAATACTGTAACTCCTGCCTACATATAGATTGATAACCTCAATTTATAGATACATACATTTTAAAGAACATAATTAATGTAATTCTTTACTAGAGTTACTGATAAGAAAACAAATAATGGGTAACAGTGTGTTTGGAGTAAAGAGGCTGTATTTCGGGCTGTGAGGGATATCATGAAATCCATCCACTCCTGCAAACTGCGTATCCCCAATTTGGTGTGGCAGGAAGTTTGTGTCATTCAGGCGACAACCAAATGAATATTGGAGTATTCCCTTGCATGCTGTTATGACTGTAAAAATAATTAATTACTTATTAACCTACAATGGATTATCTTGAACCAGTAAGATTCTGCTAGTTGGACTTGAGACATTTGATTACTTCCTACTTCTGTTTACAGGGAATTGGGGACTACCGCTAGTCACCCTATCAATCATTATGAGAAAATTACTTTTTCCAATCAAGCTATTATGGTTACATGGTTTTACCTTTTCTATTTCATGATAGTATGAATTACTGTAATATTGACATAAATACAATTTTTTTTTGTCTTATTTTAACAATTGGGCAGCTTTCAGGTTTGACCATAGGGCTGTTAAAATTAACTGCAATATGACAACAGATGTCATGGAATGGCATAACAAGACCAAAAGCAAAACATAGTATTATTGGGTAATAAGGCTGAATTACTGTAGTGGCAAATTTGTATCATATACAATCTGAAAGTGATACCTGGCTGGTTACATTTCTGACAAGCTTATGCATAACAAAGCTTCAGTCCACGGTGGAGAGAGGTACACTGGTTATTTCTAATTAATTTCTAATTCTGAACTAGATCCATGCAACTATTTGAAAACTGTGTCTGCAATAAGCTGGTTGTTTCAGCACTTACTTCTTCAACAGAAAAAAAATGGGTGAGAAAAAGAAAAAAAGAAACACCACAGGAGTCCAAATTTGATGGGATTGCAAGCTCACTCAGACATCACTGGGATGCCTGAAAGGCCAGGCACTTAGCTTCCCTCGGTACAGGTTAATTAGCCAGCTGTGACTCCTAGATGTCTATTTTTAAATAATGACTCGCATAAATCTCTGAAGACAAGAATTTACCACCGCTACATTACACACAACCATGGCTGCAAGATATTACTACCAGTGGAAATTCAAGTCTGCAGGAACCTCATGTAAGGTTTTTCCATGAAGAGTAAGAAAACTAACCCTGACACCCATGTAATTCCACTTGGGCTCACCTCCATTTCTGGTATAACACTACAGCAAATTGCATCCTCATACTTCTTATACAATGATGGAATTCATAATATTAAAATACCTATCAAGGTGCCTGTGTTTTAGCTAGAATTAATACTTTTGAAAGGGAAAAGCTTGGGAAATGTTGTAGTAAGCAACAGCAGGTGAATTTGTCCCATGACTCTTGAAAACTACATTATACGCATTCACACATGGGCTTATACCTTCAGTGAAGGTAAGCAGAGCTATTTTGCCATTTTTCAGATTGTGTTTGTATACTTGTGCTTATTATCATTGGGCTCACAACTCTCAGTCTGAGCAGATGCACTGAAGTAAGTTTAACTACCTGCAGGTTTCAGATAAGAGTTGTTCCTTTTTCCAACTCAGGTTTGAATTCCCCCAATTCATGTAAAATTTCTGTCTGCAGTCATGGTAAAGACAAAGTGCAGGATGAAAGGAATAGCTGCCTGCAGAGTGATCCTCAATAACTGCATACCACAGGATATTGTTGCCAGCTGGAACAGCATTCAGAATTCAGGTGTCATTCATAAATGTGATTTTTAACAAAATGATGGTCAATAAAATTGCCATAACATTACAGTCGGGAGAGGGAGAAGATATGAAACACTTCAGAGATGATCTATGCTGCAATATTAAGTGATTTACCAACATTTTGCAGTAGGTTTTCTCAAGGAATACAAAAATAACTCAGCTTTGAAACATCCCAGTAGTTATTTAATAGGCGCAAAAGATCAACAGATGATTACAGTGTGTTTTGGTAATTACAGTGGATATGATTTATGGTACATTTTAATTACCACAGGGAGCCTAGCATGAAGGATGAACACTTAAAAGTCAAGATAAATATATGAATACATCGCCTATAAAAAGAAATCCATTAAGTAACATGTACTTCACTGATATTTGCAAGAAATGGCAAAGCTACATAAGAATAGCCCTTTTCCATTTGTTATGTAAATGGCTGTTGAGCTAAAGGACCATCTCTCGCTATTTGCCAGGTTCAGTAAGACAAGTTATGTTCCTCATCATGAGCATATACCTTTAAGAGGTCCAAAGGAAAGAAAACACCTAGTGCTTCAGTTTAAATAGGTGACACCAAATGCTATTTTCTTAGCGTTATTTCAGCCTTATGCTAATGAATTCCAACACTGTTGTAGGTGAGTGTCTCCTTCAATTATACAAACTTTGGTCTTTAGTATAGAGGTCATTATGCGACACACAAAAATTGTATAGTAATGATGTTATTCACATTCTGTTACAGTGCATAAGAATTGAAAACCAAAAGTGAAATTAACGGTCTTCCTGCTCTTTTTTGCCTTCATAGATTTAGGCTAACAACACGGTGGTATGGTAAGTCTGGGATACGAATATTTTAGAACACAGCATCACACCAATATCACAAAGCAAACATCATACTGGGGAGTATTGCATTAACACCCCGCTTCTGAGCTCTAGGAGATGAATTTCATCTATAATACAGTGTGATGTTTACCAATTCATTACAATGACCTGGCTTGCTACTTCCTCAGAAAATTGCAAAAACGAAAATGTCACACATATTTGCATTCAGGAGGTTACTGTGTATCACTGCACACTTCTCATGCTGTCTAAACAAAAGTCTGTTTTCTGCTGTCAGTCTAATGGCTCAGCTGCTAACCCAGTCTGAACCGCCTCTGGGAGGCATCAGGGGACTCTGGTAGCTTGAGGCATGAAGAAGATGAGGCCCTGTGTTCCCTAAGGAAGGATAAAAGCCATTGTCAGGACAGCCTGTATCCCACAGGATCTTCTTCTGGAAGTTATTGGAATAGCCTGGAAGTGTGACTACAAGCGAGGAGAGGTGGCAGAGGATGGCTGGCCTGGGAAGCTGGAACTAGCTTGTGGATAGGAAAGGGGTTTGAACGGATAACAGGATTGCAGATTAGGAAGTGGCCTTAGCTCCAGCTCAGCTTAAACTCTCTGTGTTTCAACTCACTATTTTACTGGATGTTTTTAGACCTAAAAGAATAACTTTATAAAATGTGTGTAAAATGTATGGTCTTAGTGCCTTTAAAACACATCTTACTCTGAAGCTGGATTAAGACAAAAACAGGTTTGGGTTGTTTTCCCCCTAAATGTTCATTAAAAATCTGCTGAAATCTACAAAGCCAAGCAAAGATTGTAACTATTTCAGAGTGACATTCCAGTATGGACAAGGCAAACTGCCCATTCCATTTTGTGGAATAACAACGGTGATACAGAACACTAAGTTCCCAGAAGAAAGAGAAGAGCTATGGTCAGGCCAGCTCATATCCCACGAGGTGTCTTTCTGGGAGTGATGAGGATGTGCTGGAACAAAAAGGCAGGGCCAGAACTCGATTTCCACTTTATGGGAATTCAATTTCACTGCAAACTATAAAAGATGATTTCCAAAGCAGAACTCTACAAGCTGTGTCATCAGCCATTTTTAATCCTTAAATTTCCATTTAAAAATAATTTCTGAATTTTCATTTATTATTTTTCCAGTAAAACAGCAGTAATCTCTGTTATGCACTATTTTGTGTATACCACAAATATCACCTATAAGAATCATGCTATATTCAGAAAATGGACACAGATGATTAATACTCCGTATTCCTCTACTTTTCTGAATGAAGGATACACCTATGTGGCACAAAACAGTGCAATGCAAAATATAGGTATTCAACTTCAGCTAGAGGAGTGAAGTGCAAACAAGTTCTATGTCTCCTGTCCGCGTAATAATAAAACAGTGCAAGAAATGTCTATCCAAGTGGCCTCACCTTCTAAAGAAACAAATATCCAGCAGCTACCAGTGAAGTTGCTGTACCTCAGGATTTATTTAAACTAAAGCTATTTATTAAGGGAAAGATTTTCAGAAGGAAAACACATGCAGTTACAGTAACAGAAATGTTAGGTATACCTTGGAAAATCTTGTCACTGTTAAGCTCTAGAGTGAACATGTAACTAAGACTTGCACACTTAGGTGCCAAAAGTTACATTTTCACAGTGTTTTATACACAAAGGCTGACAAATGAAAAGTAATTATTAATTTGTGGTGACACTTGGTAACTCTGTTGGGCAATGCTGAAGTAAGAACTTCTAATCCAGCATTTTTCCTCTCCCCAGTTGTCCCTCTTTTCTAGGAGATCTGTGGCCCTGCCAGTACGTGCAAAAAACATCATGACATAATCTTGTCATATAAAGTGTTCTTTAGAAATTAGTTCTCCCAAAACAATTTCTTTTGTGACTTTCCGTGGAGTCACAAGGGGAAGAATCCCATCATGTCTTAATGCACCTTCCAGAATTTCTCAGCTTTTGGGAGACAATAGATGTTCTCCAATTCCTTTGTGTGAAATGCCAACATATTTGTTTTGAGATCCAGAGTCTAAGGCTGAAGCATTATTACAAAAGCAGCAAGTAGCAACAAGTTCTAAATGCAATTTTCTGAGAGACAGAAGTACATTCTGTTCCACGTTTAGATTCAGTGATCTTTACATGCTGAATATAATACCATTATCACATCTATTTGAATTCTTTTTCTGCTATGGCACAAAAGAAATAATTCTTAATCACACAGCCAGCTTAGACTTGGAAGTCATTAGGAGACCAAAGGTGAAGGAGAGCAATTGTTTAACTGCAGGACAAATCCCGTACTCTACACACTGCAGACTGGCAGAGTGCCCAGCACTGGGATGCTCTGCTCACGCAATCAGTTCAATACAGCTTCAACCTGAAATAATTACTCTGGATCCAGAAAAAGAAACTTCTTGTTGATACTGTGCCAATTGTTTAGCATCTTGCCATATGTGTCACTAGTGAGTACCTGAGGTCTGGAGCAACAGTGGATGAATGAGGATACAAAATTAGTTGTCTCACTCGACTGTATCCTTTACCTTTACTTGGCCCAGGCAGGTTAGAGGATGAGTCTACCTGTTGTATTTGCAAGAAAGGATCAGTTTCCATTAAGAAATAATGTCTGAGATTGGCAAGCCTGTCTACTCAAATGCAGGTGCAGCTGAAATTTGGAAATGAGAGAATGTTTTGTAATTGCATCCAAGACTGAGTGAGGGTCTTCCAGGGAAACCTCTGCCTGTGCTCCTCCTTCCAGGGTGGGAAGCAGCAGAGGTTACAGCCAGTGATTCTCATTGCTCTCATTCCTGAGGATTTTTGTGCAGGAGTCTAAGACGGGACAGGGTGTCTGTTCTGCACAGGGAAGCAAACGTAGCTTCACTAGGACAAGATCCTGGTATAAACATACTCTGCTGTAAAAAGTAACTTGGATCAATGTGGCTTTCTATGCTGTCAAATATCAGCAGTACTGCATTGCACCATTTTCTCTGGGTGATCCAGCACAGGCTAGATGCTATTTCAATACTACTAGGGGTAGAACTAAAGCCAGTGGGCCATACTGGTATTGTGGAGGGAGGTGAAACAGTGGGGACAGGGAGTTTCTGTAATGAGGCTTTCAGACCCTCTGGACCTAAATGATTCTTTCCCTGAATCCATGGGACTAGGAGGTGCAACACTCATCTATTCAGAAATTAAGGTACCTTCCTCATCACAGAACTGAGTTATATTTTAAATTACAGTTCTTGTTTGAATGGGTTTAGTAGCTCCTGAGCCTAAAAAATTCTTAGTTCAAACTAAGTTCAAAACCCATCAGGTTGGACAAGGCTCTGAGCAACCTGATCTGGTTGAAGATGTCCCTGCTCACTGCAGGAGGGTTGGACTAGATGACCTGTAAAGGTCCCTTCCAACCCGAAGATTCCATGATTCTATGTCTCAAACTTTCCTGATCATTCACTTTGTCATTCAAATACATATAACATTCATACAACATTCATACACATTCATACCTCTTTCTCAAATCTGAAACATTTCTTCTGAAAATGACTTGTGATGACATTTCCAGTATCTTTATTATAATTAAAGGAGCTTTAATGTATTCCATCACACAAGAAGGGAAAGACTCTACATTCCAAACATGCACACTCTTTTTTCAAGGTCATGCTTTTGGGGCAGTTTCACTACATGGCTGTAAGAGTGCAATCTTGAAGCCTCTGAGGGGAACTCTTTCTCATCAATTCGGAATTCTACCCCACTAATAGCATTAACATGCAAAAAATCTGCTGGAACATGCAATTTTTATCACAACTATTAATGAAATGCAACATCATAAACAATAAAGTTTAATTAGTAACTAAAGTGTCTATGGCAATTAAATAAGAAGGAAGTGTTCTGGAACACAGCAGGATGGATTACACTGAGTCATTTACATTGCAAATGGATTTTAAAGATGTTATTGATGAAGGTTTGGGGGAATTAAGTTTTTTAGAAAATAAGACAGTGACTCTATGACACTCAAATGCATAACTTGGCAACTGGAACTACAGGTGGAACTAATGGGAGCATCTAATAATATGAAATGCACTGAAGAAACATTTTAAAAAAAGCTTAAGAGAACCTAGTACAATGACATGACTCATTAGTGTCAGGCCAAAATAGCACTTAAAATTAAAGAATACATGTTCACTCATACAGTAAGGAAAAAATGTTAATGTATTTCATGCCTGAGTATTTGAAACTGAACACAGCTGCTTACTATATAGTCATAACTGTACCTGAAACACTGTAATCATCTAAGATTCAGAGCAAAGGTCCTATTTCAAGACAATTTGTGAATAACTTAAGTGGACAAGTGGTGGAACACTGTCTACTTGTTTCAACTCACAGTTCATTCCACCTGAATTATTCAACCTACACAGCAAAGCTGAAAAATCATCAGAAAGCTGGGTAAGAACAAAATAAAGGGGAAAAGAGCCAGGTGGCTGTGACTTGAGGCCAAGATTTCTCCTCTGTGACAGCAAGGTAAAGAAAGCATTAGTGTTGGCTCTTTTGCAGAAAAAGTCAGTGAAGGCTAGGTGGAGAAAGAATTGTCACTGGCTGATTCACTAGGAAAGTGAGTTTTCAGCTTTGCACAGGCTGCCCTGAAAGCAAGCAAATCCCCCTCGGTTTGCAAGAAGACAGGTCACCTCCAAACCAGTCTTGTCCTCATGCACCTCGCTACCCAGCCTGCACAGAGACTCACTGACTCCGTGATCCCCCGGGAATGGGCGCTCAAGCATGCTGAAACATTGCTGGTCTTGGTACAGTGACTGTGACTGAGTGAACTGCACCCGCGAGCCTCACAGAGGCTATCCAGCTTTTGAGCTATCCATGAGAATATATTTAGGAAGAGACAATTTTAGGTTCTTCATCTGCAGGGTACAGGTATTTGAATTGCTCCCACTGACAGTAGCTATAATAAGGGCTGTTGAAGATTCATTTTTATGATAGTAAGAATAGAAAAATAATGGCTCTTGATTCTTTCATTTCACAGGTTTCCATGAACTTGAGCTGCTTTACTTTTCAGACCAATCTAATCTTTAAAACACTGTCTGCCATCTCTAATTGCCCTTGTGTTCAAGGTTTTTTTCCGTTGTTTTTTCATATCTCTTCCACTATCCTATGCTCAGCATATCGATCTTAGTGAAATTTAAGCGACAAAATTCTGGGCTTTGGTGCTATATCAGAATTTCAGTTGGTTTCATAAAGGTCCTTGGAATTATCTACTTTCTGCTTAAGGGAAGAGATGAGTAAACAGAGCAAACGTATTTGTCAATAGCTTCATAAATAAAATCCCTTTACACTTCTGCTCCTACTCTCATCTCTCTCTGTTTGCATATTTACAAACATCCCAGCATCAAAAGACAGGATCTTCAAAAGCATTCAGGTGATTGTTTACTTTGCTGCCAGTGCAACAGGAAGTAAAAGTGCTACTTACCTAACTGGAGCCCTGAAGTTTTTGCTTTATATTGTTCTATAGCACTGAAATGAAATGACACAAGATCTTTTTAACCGTGTGCAGCAAATCCGATCTTGCAAGTGCTGGCTGGTCCACTGCTGGTGCTAAGCGCTTCTCACAGTATCATTAAGGTTGGAAAGGACCTTCAAGATCACCAAGTCCAACCGTTAACCCAACACCACCATGTCCCCTAAACCATGTCGCCAAGTGCCACATCCACACGTTTTTTGAATACTTCCAGTGATTGTGACTCCACCACCTCCCTGGGCAGCCTGTTCCAATGCTTGACCAAATCTCCTATTGCTTTAGGATTCCAGTGCCCAGTGCATATGCTTCATACCAAACTCATGCTTTATATTTTTACTATTGCAAGGTGAAAGAAAAAATGGAACTCTCAGAGTTTGTATTCTTAATGTGTGGAGTGGCCATGGAGCTGAATTTTGGAGCAAAGCTTAGCAACTGGAGGGCACATGCAGATGTCAACATACTAAGCGGCTAAGAGCTTGTTTTCCCTTGAACTCAAACTTCAGTCAAATGACATGACATATGGAAATGGCTCCTTCAGGATTGGCTCATTAGTGCTCTTAGACCTCTGATTCACCTATGATTTTAAATGCAAAAACTTCCACAAGTTTTGAAAATAGTAAACAAAATAATTGTGTGTGCACAAATGTATGGGCAGGTTTTCAGACAGCTTGGGAAAAAAGCACCTTTTTTTCCACTGTGAATGCCAACTTGTTATGAGTGGTGGTGAATTCTGACAACTAGAGACCAGTATGTACTTATTCAGCCCTGTGTGGACAAGAAAAGACAGCAACATATTTCATCTAAACCAGGAAATGTTCACATTTCACAAAGGGTCTTGGATCGTTAAAATGAGACAAATCTAAATCCCGACTCTGAAAATCATTTACCTTTGAGATATTTGTTAACAGGTAGGCTCAGATTGGAGGTCTAGTGTTTGAATTTTTTTGTTCCCCAATACCTGTGTTTCTTCTCTATGCATAACAATGCAACAAATAGGGAAGAAAGGCTGCCTTATAATTAGAGCACAAGACAGCATGGGGAGAGAGGATATTCACACAGCTTAATTGAGACACTTTTCCCCAGGCTTTCTACAGCCATTGAAGAGAGAGAACTTCACAAGTCAACTCAAGGCCCCTAAGTAGGCCTCTATTTTTAATCACTTCTCTCTCCAATGACTCTCGAAAGGACTCCAAAAGCTGAGAAAAGAGGTTTTCTCTGCAATGAATACAGAAGGAGCAAGAAAGCCAAATGTCCTAATGTAGGTTTCTGAGTAGGAGTTTAAATCTCTTCAGTTCTGTTTTTGTTTATTTCGCAAGACTGCGCGCCTGACAAAAAGCATGTGCCTCATTTTCCTCACCTGCAAGATGGGAGAACTGGTGCCCCTTCCACCCACTGGCTCCAGGGCTGTGAGGCTGATGTTGAAGCCTGTAAAGCAATGCGGCTGTGCAATGGGAGTACAAGAGGTGGAACGGACAGGATGTGATGCTTCACATCACAGCACACTGGATCCCGTCTCTAACAGCAGATCTCAACAGGCAACCTAACTAGAAGGAAGGCAGCGCCATCAGTCCTTAACTACTACGTACGAAAATCGGAATATCAGAACAGAGGTGCTGATGTAAGTGCTATGTGCTGCAGAGAGGCAGTTTTCCCTACAGTAGTGCTATCCTGGATGTAGCATAGCTATTTTAAAATGTTTTACGATTTTAACGCATCATAAAGGTCAAAGTTTAGTAACTGTGATGTATAATTCCCTCTACTTTTAGCTTTACTTCTAGTGTTATTAACTTATCCACAGTCTAGACATAATATGCAATGCAGCAGTTTAAGCAATGCTCTGCCAAGCTGACAGAATCAGCTTCTCAAGGGATGTAAGGGTAATTCACCCTCCAACTTTATTCTATCCTCTTTGGACCAAAACCTGATAGTTGAACAAAAGTTGCCACAGTGTGTCACATGCTACAGCATGTAAGTGATGTGAGATGTGGCAAACATTTGTAATTGAAAACACACAGTTGAGTACAAGAGGAAGCTAACTGTATTTCTGAAAATGAAATGTGATGGTTCCACACACTGCTATGTATAAATAGCAGTTTTCACTTATGTTATCCAGCTCCTAAGAATACAAGGCTTGCTTTTGCTTCCACTGGAAGCAGATTCAGGCTCTAAATTGATTAGGGTAGCCACTTTTCTTGGGTTACTGCAAGAGCAAAACATGGCCCAAGTCAACGTGTCACTGTAGAGGAATCCACATTCTCACAGCATCAACACAGTCTCTCAAATTCAATTAAAATAACAATTTATTCTGCTAACTTGGTCTTTTTTCCTAGCTCTGGATTTTCTCAACTGCATCCATGAGGAGACTGATCTAAAACACACCCAAGCCAACAAATGACCACCACTGGCTTCAATAGTTTTAGATTAGCACCTGTTTAAATGAACTTGGACAGCCTTTTAGCTCTAAGAATTAGAAAAATTCTTTAAAATAATGTTTAAGAAATTAAAAAGCCCAGCATCTTTAAATTCTTGTGTAACAAAAGTGATTTTTCACATAGGTCAGAGAAACTTGTGTCTGGCCCACAACTAGGTGAACACCAACATGAATTTTCGCACATTCAAAATTAAAACTGTTCCTACAAAAACTCATACACGAAATATCATAATTTACTTTCTGCAAACATTTGTAACAGATATGATTGCTTGACTGTTTGCAGAGTTAAAATTAAAATGAATATTCATAAAAGTTTTTAGTTCACATTATTCATCCAGCTTTGTTTAATACAGAGGCCAAAGAACAAATGTGCATGGAAGCAAGAACAGAATACCAGTCTCCTTTCTTTTGCCCCAATCTTTTACACTTTCTGGGCATAGCCTGCTACTCTCCAGTGCTGACAGTCAGCAAGCCTTCATAGTAATAATGTTTATATCAAAAAAGAAAGAAAATAAATGACTTCATTTTGCTCGTCCCAAGATGCCAAGAAGGCATTTCTTAGCTGCAGAAACACTGTACTGGGGATAGGCGCAAGCACAGGAAGAGAGGTTATCTTCAGAATTAGTATTAATGCTGTGACACCAAGCAACAGACATATGGAAGTGTTATTTGTTTCTCATTTACCAAACAGATAAGAATATGGAAATAGTTTCAGTCCATTTGTTTGATGAGCTTCCTAAGCCAGTAATAAACAAATCAATACAATTAGTTTTGGCTCATCATCATTACAAACCTTCACTACTGGGATACAATTTAATTATACCTCTTGTTCCAGAGCAAAGAAAAACCTTTGAAAATGGACTACTTTGCCAACTATTGAACCAGAAGGGAGGGGCAAGAGGATACATCAGCGATGGAGGAGTTATTATCTAAGCAGGGTGTACAACATATAAAGCATATTGTACAATACAAGTTCCCTGATTGCGAGTCTAAAATATTCCTGCCATTAAGTGCTTATGAGCAACCCAATGTGAAATCCAGCTGTAAAATGACTGTGTATATGACATGCTTCATGTGAATGTTGCAATTAATACGGCATGCATCAATCACTCTTGGACTTGATTACAAACTGCACTAATCCTAATTGATTAATTAAGCTGCAAAGTTATATACAGTAATGTAGGTTAAAAAATCCTTACCATATGTGCACTAATGTCCCAAAATACATTTTCATTGTGGAGATTAATTCTGTTACTTTGCTCTCGGCTGTGCATCTAGCGTCTAACAAGAAGGGCTGCACTAAACATGGATAGCCCTGAAACTAGAAATTCTTTGGTATAGGAATGCAGACAGCTGTAACATAGGTAAGGGAAATAAACACTCACATTCAAATGCTTAGAAATACTTTTGGGAAAAAAGGGCTGAAGTCTAAACCTGGATTTCCTGAAGAAAACCTGAACCGCAGTTCTGCTATGGCAATGCCTACTGCAGAACAGTCCCCACCCTGGCGGGATAACAGAAAATCTCGAGTTTCAGGTGCACTGAATGTACACTTGGAGTGGCAACTCTCCAACACCATCAGTCAATGCCTTAAGACATTAATTGGTATTTGCGTGTCATCTCTTTGTGCCACCGTTGCAGTCACTTTTCTCTAAACCATGTCTGACAGGCTTGAAAGCGAAGATTACTCCAGAGAGGGGGCAGCCGGGGTAGAACGGTGCCAACTTGCATAGGGAGAGGGGCCCAGATAACCTGTAGCTGGAGATGAGAGAGCTACACAGGAGAGGAAAGAAATCTCGAGTGATCTCCCCACTGTGTCACCTTATCAAAGGCTAGGTTTGCCAGGCTTTTATTTGCCATGGTTTCAATCCTCCAGGGAAGATATCTTTGTGAAATCTAAGGTGACTTGATACATAAATAATGCAATTGGCATCACTCAAAAAACATTACATTCACCGCACATCCAGTGCAAAGCTCACTATTGTATTTACAACAGTACATCTTTGGATGACACATTTTACATCTACTTGTAGGAACTTTTTACACAATCAATAAATGTTATCTCCAAATTAATTGCCTGGATGTTTAAAAGTGTATTTCTTCTCAGTACCCAGCACCAGGCACTGGTAATCAATGCATTCTACTGTATAATTATCAGCCTAATTTTCATCTTATTTTTGAATGGCATTAAAAGGGAAAAAAAAGTTTCATAATACAGGAACTGCTGCATGTGTACTTTGAAAAACTGGGATATATTTTAGGTTTCTGTACGGAGACTTAAGAGACTAACTTCAGACAGCCTTTTTTAGGTATCTTGCTGTAAACACACACATAAAAATTACAGTAGGTTGCCTTAGCTGAAATTCAAGTAAGCGTCATAATGACAATATGAGCACTGTAAGCCACTGCAACGTAGTCCATCTAAGGCTCTGCTTTCAAAGCACGTGAGGCTGCTTTTCAGTTTCAGCTGGTCTCCAGTGTCATCAGAAAGGACCAATTAATCCTGGAAGGTAGGTATGAAAGGAAAATTACCCTAAGCTTCCCCAGTAATGCCAAAGCGACACTGCCAAGTCAGTATCTCAGCAGTACAGTCCCAGAGTAAGCATCTGAAGATTTCCAGAAAATAAAAGGATTTTTTTTAAAAAGCCTCTTACACAGGCCTCTATGTTTTGCTTGGCAAAGTCTGTGAAGAATAATATGGTCTGTTTCATGTTTGTTTATGGTTAGTTTTGTCATCAGGATGTGATGCAGTAATGTATTTTTGATTGCATACAGGTGTGCATTTGCCCTTCCTCAGCTTTAACACTTTAGCTTCTCTTTCATCAGGTCCCTGGATCATAATCCAAAAGTAATGGTCTAGTATCACTTAAATTGTCATCTGAGTACAAAGCTATTAAACACAACTGAGCTGATAAAAGGAAAGACGCTGCTACCGGTGAAATGTATTGATGGCTGAACTCTGAAACACATTTATCAGTCTCTTCTATAATGTATTATCACTAGTAACTGGTGTGGCAGAGTGGAGAGGGCACCGTGTTGTTGAAGCTATTAAAAGCCCATTTTTTCTGAGGAAGTTTGCACTGTCCGGATTGAAACGTTCCGTTTTGCTGCACTGTCTTTGTAACAACTTCCTCTGCCTCGCAGGACATGGCATTGGCTGCAAGCCAATAAAGCAAATCCTACAAGAGGCTACAGTTAAGATGAAAGGGATATGAGGTTGGGGGAGGAAATGCAAATTTATTAGCACAGGCATGCCTGAAGAGCATGGGGAGTCGAACCCTTGGCACAGTTCAAGGATCTCTCACCAGGCCTGTGCCTGCCTCACTCATGCCTCTGCTCAGAGTCCAGGGGAAAAGCCAGCAGTAACCTCACCTCAAATTATTCTACCGCCAAAAAAAGGAAAGTTAATCAAATACAGGCTGTTACATTAAAAACATAGCAAGACCGTGTTCCAGGATGTCTTATCCTCTACGGCGCAGCAAACCACCCACATAAATATAGGAAAACTTGATCCAAATATATTTTGCTTTGATGGCAAGACTCTAGTGCTGTGAGATTTCACAATTTCATTGAAAGTTTTACAATAGCTACCGCTTGTTGAGTCCTGCATCAATTGACTAGATGGGAGGTGCCACTTTTGGTAAAACAGAAGCAATTTTCTAGCCATCGTGATTTCGGAGAACAGCTGGAAAACATAAACTCTGGAAGCCCAAGAACAAGAACACCAATTAATAGATTTCCATGTTTATCATTCTGAAATCTCATCGTCTTGGGAGGCTCAGCTCCAGCCTTGAACACCTGGGAATGATGGCATTCATACACTTATTGATACCTGAAACAAGCTCCTGCTCCTGGCCCAGAATCTACACAGGGACTCAGAGGAGAAGCTCCACAGCATGTGTCAATGCAGATGTGATGACGAGCATGTATGCCATTTCCAAAGAGACACCTTCTCTCAGCATCTGGTGTTTTTTCCAACAGTACTGTTTCACTCCACCAAAAGCCAAAGTTCAAAAAGCAAGAAAACCAGCACACTTTGGGACATGAAGGTAAGACAGCTGACTGAAGCTGTGACCTTGCATGCCACTGAAAAAATGTAAGGCTTGTTACTACATGTCTAGAAAGCCTTTCTGAAAAGAAAAGACAAGTGCATTTATTTCAGCGGGCATTCATTCAAAAGAGTGCACACATTTTGTGCTTTTATCTCAACATCTGATTATATACATGCAAAACAACATTTGATTCTGTCATCAAGTGGGTAATTTAGTTGATTTATTGTTTCTTTAAAAACAGATGATAGCTACAAACAGTGCAAAATCAGGCTAAAAGCTTTAAATGCACAAAAGCTTACCTATGCATTTTCTATGGTGCATCACTATCTGACAGCTCTTCACTGATCAGGTCATTCAGATCCACAGTTACAATGTCCATTAGGATCTTGTGGTGAATTCTACTGTCTGATTGTTTTAACAGTTCTAAGAAGATAAAGCAGTATGGCCAAATTCACTGTTTCTAGAATGCAATTATAACAATAGGCCCGTAACTCCTACAGCAACTGCTTAGCAATACTCACATACTGTAAAATACCATAGTGGTGGAATCTAACAGTCATAACTTTGAGATCCCTTAAAATTGCTCTGTGTTCCAAGATTTAGTTAAGCTTATCTGTGAAATTTATGCCAGTGAGAATCATACATGTTCATCTGCAGATGCTAGTTCAAAGAACAAGTCTAATGATTTCAGAATATATTCTTCCGTTTTAATTGAACCCAGGATGTTGAAAGCATGCTGCAAAACTCAGCCTTTTCCCAGTGTCATTATTTCCTTCAAAACTGAGTGGTTTGAGTGGTTCATTGTTATAGAAATGAATGAAAAATGTCGAGAGATTCTGAATTTCGAGTGTTCTGCTCCTGATATCAGATAAGACTGTATTGTAATATATAATTAATGGCGTATCTGTCTCAATTACATTGCTTTTATAAACTGAAATAAATATTTCTTGTATGTATACACCCAGATGGTTGACTTACATTAGCTGTATGACCTATAACTTTGAATATCTTTATATACAGTTAAAATCTCAAGCATACTGTTCCATCACCATAGTTTCTTGAATTTAATATGATATTAATTCAGCAAGTGGCTTAAAAAGCATTTGAGATGAGATAAAACAAAAAGTAAGAATTTCACCTAATCCTAAAGATCCAGTAACAAGGGAGAGCTCTGGTTTTATAATCTTGCTTCAGAAGATAAAGTCTTTCACATAGTCACTCAAAATTTTAATTGCTCTGCACAGAATAAAATTCCAAATTGTTTTTGACAGTTGTAACTCTTATGCAAACCTATTTCATTTTAGTAGCTGAACATCAACTCAACCATAATGAAAAGCAAATCTTCAAAGTTGTCTCTCTCTCTCTTCCCTAGCATTTAATACAAATCAATGATACAATGTGACCGCTATCACATTTCTCCTTGTAGATTATTTTCTTAGTTAGTTTCATACATTTAATCAATGATTCTAAGATACTAAAATCACTTTGCTGCCTTTTTTCAATTTATCAAGGCTCAATCTCCCTCCAACTTTCAGTCAGCATATAACTTCAATAATACTGGTTGAATGTGGATTGATTTGAGGGTAATAGTTATAAGTGAAATAGCATATATGGTATTTAAATTAAGTGAACTAATTTAAGCAGAAGAATTTTTGAGTATGTGTATCACAGATGGCATGGTAGTTTATCTTTCAATAGGCCTCCTGTTATAAACTGTAAACCTCACTCAACAAGCTCAGTAAAACATTTTATATATATAAACTGACTCCTAATTGTGTGCTGACATTTGTAATAGTGCAACAATCACACGGATCTTTCTATTTTATTTGGCAAAGTGCTCTTTACAATATCATTTGCTCTCTTTCTCTCTTGAGATATATAAAGGTTTAACTGGAGCTCCAGGATACACTGCACACGGCCAGAGAATTCATCAACAGCTAGCCAACCTCTTTATTACTTCTTCATTCCCTGGGTTTATGAAAAGGGCTGTTAATTCAGTAGGCAGCACTCTACCTCTGTCCTGGTGCTGCTGGAGTGATGGCCCTGATTCCCTCCTGCACTTGCACTGTTCTAAGTCTGCAATAACTCCAGTGAAATCATCAGTAAAACTGGTCCTTGTGAGAGGAAAATGAAGTCCTTTGTCTTTCAGAGAGTGTTCGTTCTTACTGTAAAGTAAGTGCTTTTTCTGTATTGAAGCTATTAAAAATGTCAGAGTGCATCTTTCAAGGCCAGAGACGTTTTACTTTTATGACCAGATTCCAGTTTGAGTAATTACAAGAGCCAGTTAAAAATACGTTTTCAACAAAAAGGGGCAACATTTTAATGAAAACCTTTTCCTTCCATGCTGCATTTTCCCCGCTGTGTCAAATGCACATTTGTTCTTTCCTTTCATTCTTAAATGTCTGTATGTTGTTTAGCAGCCATTGCATTTCATCCCAGAGGTGGCTGCATTTCACAGTGGATAAAAGAAACTCTTTTATAAATAGTCAAGTTAATTATTTCATCTTATTTCTTCATTTCCACCAAGATTAGCTGTTATAAATAAATACATTTACAGTCATCAAATACTACTGCCTAATTTCCCATTAGATTCATTCTCTACACTTCTTTTCCATAAAATCAGACTCAGCTTTTTTATACAAAGAGGGCACATGATTTATAATTCCACAAGGATTATGTCTTTGGGTCAAAGCATAATTGCCTACAATAAATAGAAGCATAAAAGAGTGACTTGGAAATGGAGAGACAATATGCTGGACCTGTTTAAAAGACATCTGGTGCCCCAATTCACTGATAGCAATGCTGAAGGGCATTTGTTTTCCCCTGCTACGTGAAAATTCAATTTCCTTTGAACTAGGGGGAAATCATATTTTTATCGATTAAAGGGAACGAAAAAAAGCAGACAGATACCCAATTTTGTGGGTATCACACAGAGCATCTCTGGCCTTGCATATGGTGTACTACTGCTTTAAATAAAATGCTGTCGGTCTTAATTTCTTTAGACAGTGGCCAGATCTAGGGAGCCAAGTGTGCATCTGTGGGAAGACCAATGGAGAAACAATTCCAAATCTTTACATTTAGAGTTAGCCTCAGGCTCTAACTATTACTCAGTAGAGCAGCTTGGCAGGGAAGATATATAATGTTTTGTAAGGTAAGAAAGGGTCTCCATTCCCCACCCTGGCACCAGATGGAACTAATGACTACAATTAAAGTAACATTTGCTCCATTCACAGATGAACTGACAGACTAAAAACTAGGGGGGGATGTATGCTCAGTATTGCTCTGGAAAGGAGGTGTAAACAGAGGTTTTAAAATCCTAATTTTTGTGTGCTAGGTAACCTCTGCACCCCTCTCACCAGCTCTGAATTCTCCTGACTTGCTGCAAGCTACCTGTCAGTCCCTAAAACACCACCAAAAAGCTCTTCTCAATGTCAGCATCCTCGCAGTGGCCCCTGGACACACATCTTACACTGACTGTATGTGCTTTGCACAATTGACTTTTGGATCCCTCAAGGTTATTCACATGAGGGGAGTAAATGCCTTTTCAATCAGCTGTAGAGCAGCTGTGAACAGCTGGAACAATGAAAGATACCCTGCTAGAGCTAGATCCCCTCCATTCAACTATCCTACCACTGTGGCAACACCTGAAGCTCCGAAAAGCACGGGAAGGTGACAGAGGTTCAAGTATCCCCAACTACTGTGGGGCAGCTGCCATCCACTGGGCTACGACAACCCAGCAATGGCTCCAGGTTGGGAGGGGGTGAGCGGTATAGGTGTCCTGGGCCCACGTGCAGAGGAGGCAGCAACGTCACGAGGATTTACTGCAAGCCTTGCCTGCAGCCCCAGCCGCGCCGGTGGGCGCACTCTTGTTAACAGCTTTAGCGCTGGTGAGCAGCAGGAAACATTTGGAATAGTAACATTCAGAGCTGAAATCTGCTCACAACAGACAGGAAAGTTAATTCACTCCTGGACGGCAAGGTGCCACAAAAGGTTAGTCACAGAGACATAGGTCTGAACAGGCAAGGCAATGTAAATACAGTTGAGCATCAACTTAAGTTATCTTACTCCTTTGCAAAAAGAGTTTCTTTTCTATCATTCCCTCCAGTGGGTTCACTGCTCTGCCCTTGGTCCGACACCCCATGGGGGAACAAGTACCAACGTTAAGTGTTAGGTAGAGTCACACAACAATCTACAGGTAAGTCTGACCCAGCTACAGCTCTACAGGTCCCACAGATTACAAGGTTAGGAGAGAGTGTGCTACTGAGAAAGCAAGCTCCTCCACACTTGTGTTACAAAATTTTCAACCTATTGCTGTACTAAAGGCTTACAATGTGAGTTCCTAAACAAATATGCACCTCTCGGCACACATACTTCAGTCTTCAGTCTACCTGTTACAAAGCAAAGGCATCCCGCCAAACACACACAATTAGCTTTTCCCCTTCTCTTAAAAAAGAAAGTGCAAATTTAGTGAAAAATAGTCTGTGTCCAACCAATGCTCTAAAAACTAAGAAGGCCAAATATCATTGTGCCAATAGGAGGAATGAATTTCAGACGAAAAGGCAGTCAACTAAAACTGCCAACCATGCTCACATACTTAAGTCCACAGTACTGTTGGCTTGAATATCCCAGCTGAGTTTAGCCACTGCAGAGCTAGAACAAAGCAATTTCAGCCATTTCTAAACTCAGTTTTTGCACTGGAATGATTCCAGGTAGCTTTGGAGAGTAATCTCACTGCAGTGAGATATTTCAAGACTTTCCTATATCCGAGTGAACTTCGATACATCTAGCATGTTTGTAGGACATCTGTATAACAATTAAAACCTTCTCAGTATTGTTCACTACAACCACTTCTATGGAAAAATATTTAACAATTTACTATTCCTACACTTGGAAAAGGTGCTCCAGCTATCCGGCCAAACTTCTACGGTTTTCTTGGTACCTCTCTCACTTACTTTTCCATGCATTTTCTTTCTCTGCCCCAGGGTGGAATTTATTTTCAGACACAGTTTTATGTTGCCAGAAGTAAGTACAATTCTTAAGAATCATCATGGTAACCAGACTGAAAAGAGTATGATGCAGCAGACAATCTTTCTGCTGTACTAAGAACATGAAAGATACCACCTCTGTCATGCCTTTACCAAAACCTTGAATTAAGTACAACAGCATGTTAAATAACTGCACATACCTATTAGAAGATATAACACATAACCAGAAGACACTTCACCACTGTTTCCTTAACCTTCCTTTGCTAATGAAGAGGTAAGTGTCTAGGTCAGGCACCCAGATGCTCTTTAGTCAACAGAGAAGGGCAGAAAATTTGCTTCATCTACCTTTAGACAACTCTTTCAGAAAAATACTTTTCAGAGCTGCTTACTGAAAACTGCCAGAAGGGAGTGAGGGAACTACCTAAACCCAATATCTATCCTCCACATTGCCAAAGCAATCTACTGAAAGTCTATCTGCATTAGGGATTTTTACATCTCAGCCTCATGCAATTTCAATGAAGTTCTCTATATTTTATATTTAATATGTTAAGAATACAAATTCAGTCAGTTAACTACATTTAATGCAAGCCTTTGGTTTTCACTGGATTGGGAGCTCTTGCCTGAAGTAGCTATCTCCTTTTACATTAGCATTCTGTGTCAAGAAGCTGCACCCTATGACATTAAGGGTCTAAAAGTTTTATGACTGTATTCTGTAGCACTAAAATCAAAGAATTCAAATCAATGCTACATATCACAGAATGCATCATTGGGAGTTTCTCACCATTAAAAAAACATGTCTCATGATCTATGCTGTAAATACACATTCGATCAATTTTTAAAACTTATATTGCTCTGAGTGTGTAGTGATGGTAATGGGAATGGCCAGGATGTCACTGAGATATTCCTGCTCAAATGCCTCCCCTGAGTGAAAGATGTTTTATTGAACTGATATGTGAAACTATCAAGACAGTCGTTGCAAATACAGATACACACAGTTTTTTAGTTACAGCCAGACTCTTCTGTAGAACTGATGACTAAAGTTACAGCCACTAATAATGTTAAAAACTGATTCTGTAAGGCCAGTACTTCTATAATCCATAACAGTACAGATCACATGATGAGATACAACTTATCTTCATATAATCTTCTACACAGAGGCTTATAAATACATTTTCCTCTGATATATATGGTAATGGTCCAGCATTTTCTATGAAAATCAACCTATTGTATTAATCTTAATATTACATGGGTGATTACAGGTGATTTTTTAGGAATCAGACAAGAAAGCAGAAAAGAAAAACCAACCCATAAGCCAGTCAGAATGAAAGCAAACCATACCATTTTGAATTCTCCTGTTCTGCTACCACCCACAGGAACACAAGACATGAAGGCATCTATTCAGTACAAGGTGGGAAAGGCTGCTGACTGGACTACTTGGCATCCAAAGGGCACAAAACAAGTAAGTGAAAACAGTCTAAACTTTCTGCATGCATCTGCAGCCCACTCAGTACTGCTCAGTGCTAGGCTGTTAAACCGTAACATCATAAGGTAATTTGGAGTTCAGCTGTACTTTAAATAGAGAGCGCTCCCCTAGGAATTAGAAGAATCAATTACTGCATATTAGACACAGCAGATATAACTTTTGTGTGAGCCTTTAATTTGAAACCAATAGGTTTGGTCCTCAGTAGAGAAGCATGCACTTTGTAACTTTGACTTTAAACAGTATTTTCTCAGTTTTTCCAGCTGAGATTCTCTGTATCACTTTGCCTTCCTACCCACTCCTTTCAATTCATTGCTTTTGCACATCAGAGACTGAGCTATGCTTTGGAGTCTTTCACTTTTAAAGCAATGATTGAACTGTACACATTGCAACTACAGATTTCTTCAAAGTGCTTAAAAATATTACTAAACAATAAACCTCTACGTTGGTTTATTATACCAGTCTTTTACCCCAAAGACTTAAGGTTAAATCTAGATTAGACAAACTGGTGTAACCTAATAGTTTCATCAGTCCATGGCAGTGCTTCATGTACTTAGTCAAAGATCAGTTTACATTAGTTGGACGAGCAATCTTTGCTCAGGAGAGAAGCCAAAGCCTGGGACAGCAGCGTTAGAGTGAACTGGGTCTAATGCAAACTCACAGAACCCGAAAGGCTTTACCAGGTTCTGGTGTATGACATTAGCTTGCCACTTTTATGGGAACTCAAATTTTTCAAGCTATTTACATGTAAACTCAGATTTTCAGAGAGTAAAAAGAAAACAACTTGTCAAAGCAGGTCAGGAATCTAACCCCAATTTACAGGGACAGACAGTCATTATTACTAGATGGCCAATTGCATGCAAGACGAATTGTTGTCTGTAGTTGCAGAAGGCAGAGAATATTCATATCACAAAATTATCATGCCTCTCAAAGTACACTTTGTGATAGCCTGAAAAGGCTTAAATGTTTTCTTCTTAAATATAGTATCTAGGTATTTAAATGCATCATTCTGCTCTGATATTGGAGTCCATTACTTTTAGACATGGACAGGATACACTGCAAAACCTCAATCTCCAGTATATTCCCAGCATCTCGATCTTTTATTTACTACTACCTAGCATTTTATAATACTAAGATACCTGCAATGCCAGCAATCATGCAGAATATCATAACCATGTTTAGGAAAAACAGCATCAGAGATTTAGACAAATGTTACCAGAAAATCACTGCTTCTTCAACTAAGGAAAACATCCTACAGTCGTGTTGCCAATTCTGCTTTCTAGATATATTAAAAAAATAATTTCAAGATCCCTGAATTACGCAGGGAACTGTTTCATTTTCAGATGTAATACAGGCTATTTGGTCAATGAGGTGCTTTGGAAAATGTTTTTCCCTATATTTGTGCCACGTTCACTGATTACAAACAGGAGTTACTGATCAAGACATGTAAACAGGAATAAAGCACTGGCAAAACTTAGCTGTTAGGTCACAAATTTCCTAGAACTAATTGAAACATCTTCCTCACTTCGAAGAGAAAAACCAGCTCTGATGCAGCATCCCATGTAGCAATCCTGTCTGTGAACAAAAGAGCACAGAACATCTGACCTCCTGACTTTGGTGGAGGATGTGCATGTTGAAAATCAGATTAAAGATCTGCTGTCCAGACCAGGCCTGGATTTACAAGGATTTGGTGTCAGTAAGGAGAGGGGAAGAAGATGATAATGGCTGGCTGAGAAAGTTGTGATACTGTTCAATTCAAACGCAGGCGAAAGGAAATCTGCAGCACACAGTAAACACAGCTTTTCCATTTTTCCTGAAATGAAACTTTGCATCAGGTTCTATTAACGCTATTGGGATGCCACTGCAAAGGCATCTGAGCCCACAGTTTACCACATTGAGTAAGAAGAATAGCAGCATCTTGTGGACTATTTTCATCAGGTTTTCTTCAGCTAATTTCATTCCTCTCATGCTATAAGATCACTCATAGCAGCTCAGAAATGCCTAATGAAAAGAGAAATAGTGTATCTGATTCCAGTCATGCTGTTCTAAGGGAATTAATCGGAGTCATCATTACCTTAAACACTTCCATTCAGAGCTGGTTTTACGATGAGCTCAAGAAAAGTAAATGCTGTTTCAAATAGGTACCTCTATATATTAAATCAAATAAATGAATGATAAAGTGCTGGCACTTTTTGGCTGTAATCCTGTTATTGCTTAGAGCCATTTCTAATGCAAATGAAGAATGATTTAGCAGAGCTATTTAGCAATTTTCTTTGATGGGCAGTGCTGACTGCTGGAAGGTGGCAGGAATGCAACTGCTCAGATGTGGAGTGCTCCAACATGTCTTGTAAGATTCCTTCCCAAATCTAATGATCAACCCTCCCTCCTGCAAAGTGTGATCTTTAAGCAAGGCTCAGTTGAGCAATACATGCCTGTCTTTGCACAGAGGCCAAGACACAAGAGCTGGATCTAGTCATACAGAATTTTAGGAAACATGCTATTTTTAGTGAATTCACTTAGGAAGTTCCACTTCTGCCTATTCATAAAAATGCACCTGATATGGATATGATCATCACTTGGTCATCCAGAACTCCTTCCCAGGTCAGCACAAACTTATATAGGCAAGAATACACTCCTGTGCTTTCTGAATGTCAAGGTAGTGCATCAGGGGCCATTTGGGAACCCTGACTGAAGGATATCTTCATAGCTCTGCCATAGACTTGCAGGATGATACCTGTGCACAACATGACAAATTATTCCCTGCATGAGTTTTACAATTGGGAAAATGGGGAAATTAAAGATGATTTAACATCCTGAAGTGCTTTAAGGTCTGTGGATGATATGCATTATGAAATGCTAAATATTATTAATGAAATCTAACTGGAGGAAGGACACTGATTTCAATTCTGGGAAGGAAGATGGTCTTGGGAACTGTCCCTCTCTTTAATAAAACCTTGCGTAAGGCCAGAAGGAGGTTGTCATCAAGTAAGAGCACACATATGAAATGTGGTAGGTTGTATGTCTACTGTAAATTCAAGCACAGAAAAATTCTTTAGAGACTGCAAACTATCTAGACAATGTGAAACGGTGCATAAACATCAACTTTACAGTGGAATAACATGGCCTCTTTTCAGGATATATATGGAAAAAGAAAAAGCCACAGCTAACCTCAATTTCTTGAGTTTCTTTGATGTTTGTGTCTCACAAATGCGGGACATGGCACTGACTGGAAACCCCAAGCTACCAAGGTGCAACACTGCTGGCTGCAGCCCAGATCCCAGACCTTCAGACCCAATAAGAGAACATCAGAAGAGGCAAAGTGTTATGAAAAGGTATCGAGGAAGAAAGACCAGACCTCCATGTCTGCACTAGCCACCCCCAAAACACAGAACAGCCATCCCGCTAACAATATCACAAAGCAGATGTAGTCCTACATAGAATGTGCAGCTGGGGGCACTAAGACAGAGACCCAAATGTACCTTCCCCAGCCCTTAGCACACACTGCTACACACTCAGAGAGAGCAATACTATTTATACTGCTGCATCCTAGGGAAAAGTGAGACATGGTATTCTGAAGTGAATGAAAACATCAATAAAACCACTTCCAGTAGGATAGCAGAAGGCCAGGAAAACTGGGCAGACCTCACTGAAGAAAATGGCCAGGAAAAAAACCTGCAGAAAGTTGTTTTCCAGTCAAACTGACCAGGTTTGAAGGATGCTAACCAGCATTTTTGCAACAATATTTCATTACTTTTTTGCTCAGACTTTTCCACCTGAGGAATGACTTCGGAAATGGAGAAGCAGGGCTTGCTGAGATCCGTATGTTGTGGTGAGAACAGAAGTAACTCTGAGGTTTTTCCACAAGACTGGGCACGACAATCTGTCCTCAAAGGGCATATTTACAGGAAATCATCAAAGACAAATTTGTGGTTTCCACTTTCCTGATTGGGGCGGATGGTACTGTATGATTGCTGTTCTCGGTCCTCAGGTTTCCTGCTGTTTTCAATACTTTGCACTTTAAACTCTCTCACAACTGACTTTGGTCTTTTTTTAATCTATTTATTAAAAAACACTTCCATCCATTTAACAGTTAATGCTTTCACAGCCCTTTGAAGTTCTAAAGCACTGCAAATTTAGAAACTGTTCTTAATAATCATTTTGGACAAATGGATCCAGAAAATTGCATATTGATGGAAGGAGTTTATGTTCTTTGCAGTCAAGTATTTCCTCACTCGTTTCATGCAAAATTGCTTGGACAAACAGATTTTCCCAAGGCACTCTCAATAATGAATGTAACTTTCTTTTGTTTCTGGCTCTTCTCCGAACACATCAGGAAAGGGTAAAGCATAATGGCATAGGTCTGTTGTCTCCTGTAACCCTCTGGGACTGTTTTCTCTAATGTGATTGTTTGAAAATCAGCAGTTTTCTGCCAGAAAATAAAACAAGCCATTTTCCCTCCAAGTAACACTGAGAAAATGTGAATGCCACAGAGCCTGCTCACTCATGCAACATTAATTTTTAAAAGAATCAATTTTGTAATCTTTCAATTATGGTTTATTATAATGATAATAATCACTGAGAAATCAGGGTTTTTTTCCACTGCTAGTGCTGGTGGCTGTCATCAAACCACTTTCAGCAATGCTGAAAACACCTGGACTAATAAACCAGGCATTATTTATTTATACTTTAGTTTTACTTATTTAGAAACATATTAAACATCAATTCCCTTAGCAGTTGGTGATGTTACAAAAACCAAAAGCAAAGAAATTATATCTGTAGCACATAAAGACCTACAAGTCACTGCCAGACTGGCTATCTTGTACTGTTACAATTGAAAAGTACTTATAAAAAGCCAAAATAAACCACATGGAACTCGCTCATTGCTAACACTACGGAACACACGAAGTGAGTCTCTGTGTGAACACCTCTTGTGCTAGATGCTCACAGAAAAACTACCTTAGCTCCAGTTGGGCAGCCACATACCAGATCCCTTTGCTTTTCACACTGAAATCATTGTGCTCGGTGTTCGGTACACTAGAGCACAAACACGAAGCATTTGTGATAGCTCATATATATACATATGTATAAATTGCTGTGTAACAGCTCCAAGCCTTTATCAATGCTTGCATATACAGAGCTACACACTCACGTAACAGGGAACGTGTTGTGCATACAGTAGGTCATGCCAGAGCGTAGCATTTAACAGCATGAGCACAATGGGTTTATATTATGTTCTCATTTTACAATAAAAAGTGTACAGAAAAATCACTTGGTTTCTGATCAAAATCTGAGCTCCCTGCTGTTTTAATTCCTGTAACAAACAACCATCAATAAATAATCACGCACAGCTTCTACATCCCACTGTGATATTTTTGTATTTGTTTTAAGTACTGTATGTACTGAATTGGGATCTGCAATTCCAGATCAGACTTTCAGGTGTTCTGCTCTAGGATTCAAGTGAAGGAGCAAGTACAAGGGCGAGGGCACAGAGGGCAAAGCTGTTCTTCATCAGGTACCTTGCAGTTCTGTGAGCTGTTTTAAAAGAGATTTTTGTGCCAAAAACAAGAAGTGTGTTCAAGGCAATATATTTCACAATAAAAGGACAAAAGGCTGAAAGAAGAAAGCTATATATGATGATATAGTTACAAACAATGAGGCAGGAAATTAGAGGAAAAAGTGTGGAAAATATCAGGAAAGTAATGATAGAGAAGGAAAAGATATTTGAAGGAAAGCAAGAAACATGCCAAATGGAAACAAGTATCCCATTAAAGAGAAATATGAACAAGGAAGAGTTTGTGACCAAAGTACAGTAACAACATAACAGCCTGTGATTTGATTTAGGTAATCCAAATGGAAGCATCTGAGGTGGGTGTAGAGAGAAGGCACAAAATTTGAAATGCTTCAGGAATTGCTTGGAGCCAGGCCTCAGGCTTCACAGATAACATATGCCTTAGTATGTACTGAGCTCTCCTGGCATCCAAAGACTCAGACCGTAACCAGGCTCTGAACATCATCACCCAACCATGCACACCGTGGCCTCACAAATTCAAACTGCCATTAACTCACTGAAACAGAAAATTAAACCCTACCTTTGCAAAGACACAAGAGCTGTCACCTCCAAGGAGACAACCCTGTAGCTGGATGCACCAAATAACTCAGTTGGCCTCCAGCCTTACTCTCTTCTGTAGTACTCCCACCCCAGCAGCCTGCAGATGCCTTAGCCTTCCCATCAGCTATGGGCAAGAGCATCAGGGAATGTGGTAGAAAGGTGGAAGTCCACAATCCCCTCCCCTTGACAGGAAAGGCTTCTCTGCCTCCTTGGTGGGGAGGCCAGGCTGCCATGGACTTCTGGCAGCGGTGAGGCTGCCAGCTCTACCTGTGGCTCTCCTCACCCCCTTCTATCACCATCTTTACCTCTCAGTCAGGTACCCTGACTATATGCCTATACACTCAGTGCTCCCTGGTAGACAGGAGATAGGACACTGGGCAGTGGAGGAATGGCAGAAGGCCAAGTCATTCATTCATTCATGCAATGAAGAAATCAAGCCATTTGTTTCTGAAATGCAGGTAATTGACATAAACTAATTAAATGTCACACTCTTAGACCAAAGGCATTTTCTATTGATGTCATTTGGTATAATACCTAGAAAAATCAGTGCAATTATATTTTTAATGCCTAGTTCATAACTGTGCAATTGATATCTCTTAATTGTGTTTTAGAGTGAAATGGATTAGATGACACAATTCCCACTTCCATGAACTTGGCACTTAAAGGTAACATTCATCCATGCCATTATGTTTAGAAAATATGCAAAGTATTGAAAACTGGGGGACAATCTTACTGCATCTTAAAAAAATCAGCATAGTCTGATATGGATATACAAATAACAAAATGTCTTAATTCTAATTAATGTTCTTACCATTAAGATAATTTGGGAGCTCTAGCTATGCATTCCTGAACTACACACTTTTAACTTTGAGGATCAATATCCCAACACACAAAACGTGAGGCTTGTCTATCCATCTCAGAGCGCCGTTTTTCTATTTTTTCCTTGTACGTTCCACCTCTGTATACAATAGAAAAGGAACTTGCTCATGTGGCTGACAATACTGCTCAGTAGTAGACAATACTAAACCAAAATTGCCACAGATGACAATGCATACATTTAACATTTCTCATTCACCTAAAGAGAGAAAGTATTCTAGTGACTGACTCAGTGTCAAGCTACCTTCATTTTTCTAACACATCAAACCTAAAGGACCTAAAATTATTTTTAAATTTTTGTTCAATGCAGCCACGTTGCAAGATTTTACTGCCTCTGATAACTTATTTTCAAAAAGGTTCTTTGTGAAGGCTATATGTACCGTTCGATAAAAAAGAACTTGTAACCATTGGTTTTAAAATAGTTATATTTTGAACTACATAGAGAGTGGACACAAACTTTACTGAAGCATGCAAATCTATAATTCCGTGCAAAATGTTCTCTTTACAGGAAGTGCAATAGTGAAATGTAATTAGATGTATGTAATAGTGAAATGTAATAGTGAATAGGAATAGTAAAGTGTAATAGTGAAATGTAATGTAACCTTCCCTGTTTTCATTAACTATTAACATTATGTAAAGATAAACTAAAGCATAACGAGTCTTTTCATTATCACATAATTGTTATTTTAAAGGTTTCATTACAAAGCAATACAATACTATACATACTTCCACCTCTCATATTATTGGGCAATCATTTTGAAACTTTCTATTATAATCTACCCAGAGAGACCAATGTATTAATGCCACCATTTTAGTATAATGATGACCATGATTTTGAAATAAATATGATAGCCTCAGGGAAAAATGTAAAGTAATAACAAAGAAAATATTTATATTATATTCCAGTCTCAGTTCTGGTACACAGACAGAAAAAGTTTAAAGGGAAACATGTGGAGCTGCTCTTGCTACTGCTATCCTGAAACTGGTCAAATACATATGAAAACAGTCGTTATTATTTCAAAAACAGAGGAAAACTGTTAAGTGATCTAGAATTAAAAGCTTGGAAGTGAAACTGGAATAACCCTTCCCTGAATATATCATCCCCACATACCATCTTAAGCCATATCCAGAAATACTGCCTGAAATACTCTATTTCCCACTGATATACAATGAACTGGCCTTAGTTACTCATCCATTTGTTGCCTTTCTCCTAATCAAGCAAAGCAGGGTAGCTTGGCAGGAAGCCACTGGTACTTAGAGAGACCCAAAATACCTCAGGAGCGAGAAGGCTCTAGGATGCCACTGCAGCTGAGAGTCCCTGGCAGGATGCGAAAAGCGGAGCTGAAATCCAACTCTGTAGAACACTGTGATTTCTTGGAAGAAGAGGTAAAGGCAATTTAAAATCATGAAATAAGCCCAGAGGAGTTAAGGACCACTGCTTTCTTCTACTCCAAATATGAAACATATTTCAACAGTGTCATCACTAATATAAAATCAGAGCAGCACAGAGAGACAAAGCAAAAATAAACCTCAACCCACTAAGCTCCAGCAAAGACACAATTCTCCTTTGATAAAAGAAAAAGCTACACATGACAAACGCTAGTCACATTTCTTAGTGGACTGGAGGAAGGTGTGGAGACAGTGCTAAGACAGGTGGACACAGGATAGGAAAACAAATAATACCTGAACAAACTGAAACTAAAATTCTTCTTTTAGAAGAATATTGCTTTGAAAATACTCTTCAGATTATTTTCTTTCCC